>NW_024427605.1:0-257132 GCF_017562075.2 Anopheles merus | reverse complement strand
CAGCCGACGGATAGCCTTTCCTTTTTCTTTAGCAGTGTGTGCAGTAGCGTGACACTATTTGCAAAACACATCAAACTACTGAGCCCACCGCGAGAGGACCTCTGGCTGGTTACTAACCAGAGCTCCATTTTTGTTGCGACAGCAGTTACCAAAGGTACAAACGTTGTTTCGGTGACCTGCTTTCGCTTGGTAGAACTTGCGTGTCGGCCCGTACGCCTCTCTGGTTTGCTCGAGTTCCAGCATGTTTTGCTCTTCCAAAGCATGCTTCTTGGAGCGGTGAACTCGTTTCTCTTCGCGTCTGAGCCGTGAATATTCCTCTGAGCATGCCCGCGTTCTATGCCGTTGCTGCATCTCGGTAGCATTATTCCGACGTTCGGTCACTTGTCTGCATTCTTCGCCGAACCAGCCAGATTTGGGTGTTGCCACGAAGTGGTGGGAGTATATTTATTGAATAATTTATTATTTTTTATTTTAGAGCGTTCCATCTTTTTCTGGTAGTAGGGACCCAGGTAAAATGCTGTGCATTAAAATCGCCAATATTATTGCAGGTGACGGTAACTCGGATAACAGAGTTTCCATCTCCTGAGCAACAATAGAAGGAGATAGAGAAGAGGGAACGGTATAGACTGACAATTGTGGAGGAATTGTGGAATTGTGGGGATATTGGTGAAGATTTTTTAATGGATATTGCGGGTAGTTTTCTATAAATATTAATAGAGTTAGAGGGGTATATGTGTTTGTATGCCTATACCAACGGAGTGATGCATGTTGGTTGGTGTTTGGAAATAAATGCAAGGTATAGTTATTGAATGGTAAACTGTTTAGATTTGGAATGGTCATTATTTCTTGTAAGCGACTATTGTTGGGTTGTGGCGGGTAATTAGAATTTTTAGTTCATCAGAGTCACGGCTCATGCTCCTGATATTCCAGGACATGGCAAACAAGGTGTATTGTTGTTTAAGAATTTGAGAATTTTTAGAATGAATGTTTGGGTGATACAAAAGAAGTTGTGTTTTTTGTGATCATTGTGTTAAAGAAGCTTTCCTACTCTTTGACCTACTCTAGATGAATGGGGCATTATCGGGTGAGAGAAGGGGCTCCTCGCCCTCGAAATTGAGGGGAGTGGAAGAAGAAGGGATAAGGATGGGACATCGGGGGGATTTTTTGTGAAGGGATTTTTGGAAGGAGGGAGGTTTCTTCCCCGGAGGAAGAGGAGCCCTTTGAGAGGGCTCGTTTTTTAAGCGCCTTTGAAGAGGTCGTTTTGCTTCCGTGCAGAAGGGACGAGGAGCAAGAAGAGTCAGACTCTTCGGATTGTCCATTGTTTCAACTTTATCGGTGGGTTTGTTTTGATTAAAAGTGCTAATAAATTTGGTTTGTTCGATTTGCATGTTTTTGATGGTTTCTATTAGTAGATCAATTTTCCTATTTAGGTTAGCATTTCTTGTTTTAAGTTGAGGAATAATATCGTCTTTTGGGTCAGGGGTGGCAACAGGTGGAGTAAGTTTTTTCAAAAGTACTTCATTAAGTTTTTTTAAGACTGGCAATTTCTTCGTCTCTAGAATCGGTTTTAATGGAAGGGGCAACGTTAGTTTCTGGATTGGAGGACACAACTTGAACGAGAGTGAGCCTTGTTGAACTGCGCTCTGTTTATGTAGTTGGGAATCTATGTATTTTCGTGCTTCATAGAAAGACACGTTGTAATCAATTTTATATTTAATTACTTCCTGTTTCTTGAGATAAAATTTGCAGGATTTGTCAAAAGAATTGTGGTTGTCTTTGCAATTAACATTTCAGTAGAGAAGTACATTCGCCATGGGCATGAATACCACAATTGTGGCAAACCTGTGAGGTTTTGCATCTCAGCTTGGTATGACCATAGTGAGCACAATTAAAACAAAGCATGGGTTTGGGATAATTATGTACGGGGAATCACATGGAGTGGGCCAAGGCGGATAACAGAGGGGACACGTGTTGCAGCAATACGGAGGAGGAAGAGTTTGTAGGTAGGTGAAATAATTCACTATTAACTTTACGAGTGAAACGACGCACCTCAGTTACTTGTTGGTCTTTTAAATTAGCTAGAACTTCTTCATCCTTCATGTGTTTAAGGTCGGTAGAGAAAATTACGCATTGGACGGTATTAAGAGTAGTGTAGGGTGTGAAAGTGATTGGTGTTCCATTGATGAGTTTAGTTAGTGTTTGTAATTTTTTGTAGTAGGACAATGATCGAGATTTCAAAAGGTACTTGGAATTATTGTTAATCAGGTTACCTTCTACCAGTCGTCCAACATGTTGTTGTAGACATTTGCCTACGATGAACGGGTCTGGTAGCGGCTTCCTTCTTCAGTAGTCAGAACCAGATACATTAGCTCTCCTTCCTCGCCGGTAAACCATTCCTATCCTATTCCAGGAACTCCTGCCGGGAGGGGATGAACCGCGGGGGGGGGGCGAACAACGTAAAGTGCGTTAGGATTGTACTTAAAAATGTTATTTTTTTACTTTAACGTCTCGCTGTGAAAACAACGAACGACGTAAAATGATGTGTAAGTTTATTGTTTTGTGTCAAACACGCACTACACTACAGCACAAAACTTCTGAAACACCAAACACGAACAACACTTTCCAGTACTGCACTGTTTGGATACAGGTAATTCTGCACAGCACTGATCATGGGGGTATAAAATACGAGTCGGTCGAGGAGCGCTTGGTAGAACACGTCCGCACTCTTCAGCTGCTACGAGAATATTGTCTCGTTCGATTGATCCCAGAGCGCCGTCTTACGTAACGCTTTGAGAAAAGCGAACAGCGTAACTGCATTGCATGTCTGCGTACAGACGGCGTCCACGGGGCTGCACACGCTCGAATGCAGAACCGATTGCATACGATTCTATCTTCACTATTAACACGAGAGGGAAAGGACTTATACCACGAACGTACCCATAAGGTATGAATGCGTCACTCATCAGGATCTAAAGGCAAGGACAAAGCAAAAGAGACACATGAAAGATTCCTCACGGCTACACATGTCCTCTACATGCGTTGTCTATGCGGCTCGCTCGGTATCACAGCGACTTACAGCAGGTAAGCAATACAACTTCAGCTACTTAATACGCATACATTTTTTTCGAACACAACCCAACGGTCGAAAGCCGAAGATTTTTGTTGACCTTTCGTTTTTTCTATCTGTCTCTCGCTCTAATTTGAGTGATTTTCCCTTCGTGAATATCCACGAGCTCCCTAGTGTGGTTGTTGTTGTTGGAGGTTAAAACCGAAACCCCCTCGTGCGTTGCCAAAATCAGCGAAGAACGAAATCGAGTGGCTCAAGCAAAAAAAAAAAAACGAAAAAAGGCCCAACCAATCAAACCGTCCTCTTTCGAAGTAAATTTGCTTCGATATAGCTTCGATAGAAGTTCTCTACCGAAGGTGTATCAACTTTGATAGGCAATTCCTACCGAAGTTAAGCTCGGATGTTTAGCCGAAATGTTACAAAAGAGAAAGAAAAAATTCTCTCGTTTGCTGCCGCGTTTCGCTCACACGCGCGCCCTGCCCCTATTTATTTACGTACGTGTTTTTATAGCCCCTCCCTTCTCCTCCTCCTCCTTCTCTCATCTATCTTCCTACCTTATATGCAGTGATTATGTGTTTAATTGAAGTTGGAAGGAGAACTATTAGATTTATTTATTACGTGGCATTAATCAGAGAGTTGAAACATGGTAGTTGGTGGATCTACTATTCAACACAAGCGGGCCTAACACTTTAACTATTTGTTAATTTGCGCGTGAGAATGTAAAAGGCGCAATAGTAATGGAGTGGTTCTAACGTAAACAGACAAAATTGCACAGCTAAAGATTTGATAGAGCAGAATAGCATTTCATCGCAATAGCATTGCTATTATATCAGCCGCGCACTCTATGAACCGTACTTTTCCAAATACCTTAAAAAGTATGCATTGTATGAAAAAACCGTCTTTACAAGATCGATTCAGAATTCAAAACACATTTGAAAAAGGTTTTCGCTGTGAGTGACTTTTGAAATTTACTCAGATTAATATTTATTCCTTTAAATACATATAAACATATAAACATAAAACATATCAACATATAATAGACCACGTCTCCATTGCCTGAAATATTTAGTGCCCCAAAGTAGTATATCCTCTCATCCAAGCGTTTGAGTTCAACTGAGTCTTCGCAAAATGTGAAGAGAGCGTTCGGCCCCCCTTCAGATGCTACGACAGTGTGAAGCTCTTCCCTTTCCTCCTTTTTTGTTTATTCACTTCACACTTTACCAAAACACACCGGCGCACGAGACTTTGAACGAAATGCGCGCAAGCACACAAGCACTGCGCGCGAGAACAAAACGCGCACAACCATCTCCGGCAAAGCGTCGCGCTGTACTGGTGGTTTTGTGCGCGTAGGAGGGGGGACATACGGAGCGATGGTTCGATGCTGTAGTGTAAGCGAGACAACACGATGTGACGAGCAGCTCCAAGTTGTTGAGCTCGCTGAAAGAAGACACACACATTCACAGACGGCTCGTCAAAGCACGGTATTTGTATTGGGTTAGTGAAGCGCGCGTGTAAAACAGAATGCGAACTCTCATCGCAGCGCGTTTCTCCTTGCTTCCTCAAGCTTCCTCATACCCCTCGGCTTGAATAACTCAGAATTAGGGGTCTCATGGTTTGCGTAGGAGTGTGCTGTGACAATAACACACACGCGAGCACAAGGCGACACCCGAAATCTGGTGCGATACCGGCTTTCAGTGGAGCAAGTACACACATGCACACATTTGGCCACACCAGTGCTCTGTTCTAGTGCAGGTAGTTTCTGCAGTCCACGGTGATACTACCCCCTGTGCAAAGCGGCGGAAGAAATCATGCCCTTTCGCGCATTTTCTCAGGCCTTCTTTTTCCCTCCTACGGCAAATTTGTCGAGCAGCGTTTCGAGCTACCCGTCCCTGACTCTGCCTCATACCCCTCGCCTGAGGGGGCTGTCGAACGTTTAGTTGTGTTGGTGCGTCAGACGGCCAATCGCTGTCAGCCGTCGTCCGTGCTTTTTCGCTCCATAGCGCTATCTCTTTCTCGCGTGTGATCAATGCTGATGAGCTGCTGTGGCGCTTAAAAAAACCGTTAACAAACATTGCGGCGATGAAGTTGCATTTTCTCAAATCAAACAAAAAAGCGCAATGAGTTCAAACGCTGCAATGTAAAAATGACTACGGAATCGCTAGCTCACGCTGGAGGGTTTGCTGTGCAACGCACAGAACCTTTATTCGCATTATCACGTTCAGCCGGCGCTTGTTTTCCTCAACATACCGTTCCGCCGGCATCTAGAACGCAAGCTGATCGTGCAACCGGCATACTGGAAAGTCTGTGTTGTCTTCCGGAATGTTATGATTCATTGGTCAAAGAAAGGAAGGTGTTCATGACAGTGGCGGATTAGGGGAATCGGGGGAAAGATGAGATGAGGCTCCTGTACATGGTAACTGATGACCGGGAGGAGGGGGTACTGGCACACAGCTGTTGGGAGATTGAACAGCATACTTAAATTGACGGCGGGCGCGGGCTTCGACCATGGGACCCCTACGCTCATCGGTCACAGGCCCTACAATTATTTCCGGCATGAGGGGGGAGGGGGGGGGGGCAAATGACTCTCCAGCCACTTGGCCACAACGACCATTTTTCCGGGGTCCTTGTCACTAATACTCTGTCCACTTGTACGGTGTTGACGGTGTTTTTTCTATCGTGGAGGTGCATCCTTCCCCCTGCCTGCAGCGTATGCATCGAGCAGGAGACAGTGTGGCAGTATGCAAGTTGCACGCTGGATAGGAGCGGGCCCCGCAACACCGCCATCATTCCGCACATCTGCATGCCCGTCGTGGGGTCTAACCGCGTATGAACCGTCCGCCGTAGCAAGGGCTGACTATCCGGCTACGTGGTACTCAAGTCCTGAAAAGGCCGGCATGATCGCGTAGACTATTACGCCAAATAATAATAATAATAATAATAATAATAAGAACTTAGCAAAGCAGTCCACACTCGGGGAAGGTTTTTGTTTTGACTTTGGTGCTGCCGGGTCTACCGCTGTGGCGCGACAAATGCACGGAATTCACTCGACTAAAACATGAACCTACCGATCCGAACCCATTCCAAGGCAATGCCGGTCAATCGGCGTCATGATAACTTCTCCAAACCAACAAGCCGCCAGATTCTGGACGGGCAGGTGCAGCACCATATGCGCGAAAGAAATTTGCTACATATCACACGCACGTTTGCTTCGATCGTGTGCCTTTTTAACACCCCCAACAGCAGAACCGATCGCAAAGATCGTGGTGCCAATCCGATAGTTGTGTTGTCTCTCAGGTAGCGAAATCGAAAATGCATGGACTTTGTAGCCGCAGCGGATGAAAATGTACGCATCAGAATCAAATAGTTTTGGGGTTTCCACACGCACACACACACACACACACACACACACACACACACACACACACACACACACACACACACACACACACACACACACACACACACACAAACACACACGCACGCGAGCACGCACGCACGCACACATGCACGTACGCGTGTACGCGGGCAGGCACCCGCGAAAGCGCAAGCGCAAGCACGCACCCACGAAAGCGCGAACGCAAGCACGCACTCCCCCCCCCCCCACCAGACCCCCCCCCCCTCCCGCATGATCGATTACGGCTACCGTATCGGTAGAACGGCTGGTTCAGCTTTCTTGTATCGCATCCTCATCCAAAGCGCCGGGCGGGGTGGGGGATCGCGGCATGATAGAGTGAACGGTCACTTTCCCCGCGCTGTGTGCGTGTGTGTGTGTGTGTGTGTCGTGGCCCGAAAACTAGAGACAGATTTAGGCATATTTTTAAAAAAATATTTTATTGCCACTATACATTGTGCTACATGATGCTTAGAAGGTTGTTGAAGCATCAAACATGTTCAAATTAAAAAAATTAGATTAGTGTTAGACGTTCTCCTACGCTTGTTTTAAATAGGCTTCTTCACCCTCAATTGGCAGGGGCATCGAATGGTCTCATCAGCAGCGGCACGAAATAAAATAAACCATCAATACACCGATAACACTTTAAATCCCAAAATGAACCAGCTTCTCCTCCCGCATCGTCAAGGTCACACACGAATAAATAAATGCTAACACCCACCAATTACAATACACAACCGCAATACACATATATGAATCAACGCATACACCACAACACCCAATCAGCTAGCGGCGGAAGGCACGGGCTGAAGCGCAAGTATAAGGCAAGGCAGGGAGGGGAAGGGAGTTTGAGGAAGAGGAGGAGGAAGGAATGGGCGCCAATATTTTTGAATTTTTCGGCCGTTTTTTTTTGCTCCACCGTCTGAAATAGTTCATCCATTCCTTCAACAGATGGCGCTCGTTCCGCACCTAAAAACTGCAATAAATACGCTGGCTATCGTAGTTTCGGCTGAAGTCCAGCGCTGTTTTTTGCGTATTTTTTGACACAAAACGACGCAAAAAACTACGCAGAAAACTGCTCGAATCTGCGCAGCGGGTACACAGCAAATTTTCTCATCCTGCTTCAGTAAAGTTTTTTACTGAAACGGTTCAGTAATAGAATATTTTGCTGATTTTCAGCATGAATGTCATGTTTTTATTGACTTTCAGCAAAACAATTTGCTGGATTCATTTCAGTAATACGCATTTTACTGAAAATCAGTAAAATCAGCGTCAAATTAGTCGTTTCACTGGATATCAGTAAAACAAATTACTGAAAATGCAGCAATTCATTCTGTCAAATCGACCTGTCAGTCAGAACATCAAAACAAAACAATGCGGTACCTACTTGCTCGTGACGTGCAAAAAGTTGATTTTGTAGGCGCTTACAGGCACCCTCGTGAAATTTAAGGTGATATTTCGGCTTACGGGATTAATTTAAAACAATTGGCAGCCGTGTTGGTGTGTAAAATGTTTGCTAAAATCCACTGTGCTTGCTGAAATTGCGTGGTGTCTGTGAGCGCTTAGTGAACCATCTACACTTGCGGCGGCAAAATACAGTATAAAAACTGTATAAAACAACACGACATATGTATGAATATGAACTGAGGGACTGGCAATATCTGCACATCAATAAAAACTCGATTTAAAAGAAGTATTTCGTCATTTTTAATCGCTACCAACTACTGAAAAATCAGTAATATGAGAATGGCTTTACTGGGATTTCAGTAAACGAGCTGTCATTTTGGTGAGCACCGGACATTACTGAATGATTCAGTAAACATTCTTTTTACTGAAAGGATTACTGAAACTTCAGTTAAAAAAAATTCAGTAAAATTTTACTGAAGTTCAGTAAAAAAAGTTTTTTGTGTACACACAGCCACGCACTTGGCGATACACGCTGTTTGGTGCGGTGCGGTGGACGTTCAGAATTCAGTGGCACCATTTTCTAAATTTTTCACTACTTTTCAAATATTTTATGAAAATACACGTGAAAGTTTCTATAGATGATATTTTCAGAAGAAACGGCGCAAAAAAGTCGCATTGCTAAGATTGATGATATTATCAATTTAAAAAAAGTTTATAAACCCGTAATGAAAAAAAAAACAAAAATACGAAAACTTTTTCTAAGTATATTTTGAGTTGCTGAATCTAGCTCTCCAAGATCGTTTTAGAATAGGATGAATAGTTTCAAAGATATTAATCAAAAACCTGTTGATTTCTTCTAACACACATATTTGAAATGTCCAGCAGCAAGTAGGTATCCCTTCATTGCGCGGATGCTTGCGCCTGTGATACTAGACAACAATCATACGATGAAAAAGATCCATTCTTAATGCATTAATAATCTCGCCAAGCGCGATGTAATAAATGGTTGAATTGTTTGACCGGCAGGTTTCAAACATTTCTTCCATTACAAGACCCGGCGGTAAGTACCCTTTAATCTATATACAAAAATAACTCTCCATCCAGTTTATAGGCAAACAGACAGCAAAGAGGATTCCACAAAGCACAAGCTAAAAAGGCTAAAAAAGTAAAAGTGATTAAAAATATCTACCAACATCCCCCTTCTAATTAATATCATTTTTCTTCCATTTCATGTGTGTTTCACGGCGAACGGAGACAACAGGGCCTGTGGCTGTGCCGTGGTGTTGAAGATGGCGGCTCGTAGAGTGCAGCGAGAGGAACCAGGAGCAACAGTGAGGAAGAGCATAAAATGTTATGGCAGTTTTGTGATTTGTGTGTATTCATTGTGCGAGTGTAAAAAGTGTTTTTTTTTTAATAATTTGCGTTGATTTGGAATTAAATTCAGAGTCTGTAGTGCATGTGATTTTGATTTTTGTTCGTTTAATATTAATATTTCCAATAAATCGAAATGTATTGATGTAAATGTGAGCACAGTTTAATTTCAGAAAGAAAATTTGCGAAAAAGGGGAGGGGGCTATTAAAACGAAGGCAGACCTCCGTTCGGGTTTTGCTTCGGCTTAGGGTTTGCTTCGGTTTGGGGACCCGACGGATCACTTTAATACCCAACAGACAAATCCGAAGTCGCTCGAAGGAAATAAGGTTCGAGATGGGTTCGAGGGAGCTTATCGCTCGAACCCTTGCTCGACGTTGAGCGGAAGCTGAGCCGCTTGTGCTTTGTGGAATCCTCTTTGCTGTCTGTTTGCCTGTGAACTGGATGGAGAGCTATGTTTGTATATGGATTAAAGGGTACTTACCGCTGGGTCTTGATCCAGCGTTTGTGATGGAAGAAATGTTTAAAACCTGCCGATCAAACAATTCAACCATTTATTACATCGCGCTTGGCGAGATTATTAATGCAATAAGAATGGATCTTTTCCTTCTTTTGATTTTTGTCTAGTATCACAGGCGCAAGCATCCGCGCAATGAAGAGATACCCGCTTACTGCTGAACATTTCAAATATGTGTGTTAGAAGAAATCAACAGGTTTTTGATAAATATCTTTGAAACTATTCATGCTATCCAAAAACGATCTTCGAGAGCTAGATTCAGCAACTCAAAATATACTTAGAAAAAGTTTTTCGAATTTTTGTTTTTTTTTTCATGATGGGTTCAGAAACTTTTTTAAATTGATAATATCATCAATCTTAGCAATGCGGCTTTTTTGCGCCGTTTCTTCTGAAAATATTATCTATAGAAACTTTCACGTGTATTTTCATAAAATATTTGAAAAGTAGTGTAAATTTTAGAAAATGGTGAAATCAATAACATAGTAAGCAAATATTGCAAAGAACATACAGTTTTTCATCATCATGAGCATGAGTCCCACCGCGTGGAAAAGTAACACACCCTTCCCTCAGCAGCGTTGGCATTGGACTGACCAAACCATGGGGAATTGTTCGGGTCCCGTCAACTGAATGAGAAAACCCCGCTGCTTCCCATCTTCATCGATACATTCGCTCCGCGCACACACACATCTACACGCGCTGTGTTTGCAGCTGTAGAACTTGATACAGAATGTATGCTTTCTCGCTCTGGCACAGAGTAAAAGGTTCGAGCGACTTCGGCTTTGTTTGTTGGGTACCCAACGGTCAAAAGCCGAAGATTTTATATTGACCTTTCGTTTTTTCTATCTGTCTCTCGCTCTGATTTGAGTGATTTTCCCTTCGTGAGTATCCACGAGCTCCCTCGTGTGGTTGTTGTTGTTGGAAGTTGAAACCGAACCCCCTTCGTGCGCTGCCAAAATCAGCGAAGAACGAAATCGACTGGCTCAAGCGAAAAAACGAAAAAAATGATGAACGAGTGTGCTGTGAGAATAACACACACGCACGCACAAGGCGACACCCGAAATCTGGTGCGATACCGGCTTTCAGTGGAGCAAGTACACATATGCACACATTTGGCCACACCAGCGCTCTGTTCTAGTGCAGGTAGTTTTCTGCAGTCCACGGTGATACTACACACAGCCACGCACTTGGCGATACACGCTGTTTGGTGCGGTGCGGTGGACGTTCAGAATTCAGTGGTGCAAATACACACATGCACACACTTGGCGACATACGCTCTGCTGTGCGGTGAGATTTGTGTTCTGTGTCCAGTGGTGCAAATATACACACACACGCACTTGGCTACAACGCGGTACGGCGCGGTTGGCTTGGCAGAAGCGCATACCCACATTCACGCAGTAGGCTTTACTTTCAGTCCAGTGAGGTTGGTGCTTGTGTGGTGTTTCAGCGCTTGGTTGTCAGCAGATAAAATCCGTGAAAAATGGAGTTTTGTTTAATTTGAGGTAAGTAAAAGTGATTAAAATTATCAACCAACATCATCCCTCCTAATTAATAATATTTTTCTTCTATTTCATGTGTGTTTCACGGCGAACTGAGACAACAAAACCTGTGGCTGTGTCGTAGTGCTCGAGATGGTGGCCCGTACAGTGTAGCGAAAGGAACTAGGCGCAACAGCGAGGAAGAGCAGAAAGTGTTGTGACGATTTTGTGATTTTATTCACTGTGCGAGTGTGGAAAGTGTGTTTTGAAATAATGTGCGTTAATGTGAAATTAAGCTCAGTGTTCGTAGTGCATGTGTTTTTGATTTTTGTAAAACATGTTAGATAAATGTTATTAATTTCAATAAATAGAATTGTTGTGATATAATTCTGTGCGCTGTATCATTTTGGAAAGAAATCCTGGCAAAAAAGGGGGAGGGGGCTAATTAAACGAAGGTTCGTACCGAACTCCGTTCGGGTTCGCTTCGGCTTCGGGTTACTTCGGAGGCTGAGACGTTTCGCCAACTCAGCTTCAAAGTCAGCTTCAATCTCAGCGGATCTCTGAGTGCTGGTGACCGTTGGGTAATTTCGCCAATTCAAGTTCCCAACGGTCAAAAGCCGAAGATTTTATATTGACCTTTCGCTTTTTCTACCTGTCTCTCGCTCTAATTTGAGTGATTCTCCCTCCGTGAGTATCCACGAGCCCCCTCGTGTGGTTGTTGTTGTTGGAAGTTGAAACCGAAACCCCCTCGTGCGCTGCCAAAATCAGCGAAGAACGAAATCGAGTGGCTCAAGCGAAAGACGAACAAAAAATGATGAACGAGTGTGCCCAACGGTCAAAAGCCGAAGATTTTGTATTGACCTTTCACTTTTTCTATCTGTCTCTCGCTCTAATTTGAGCGATTTTCCCCTGATGAGTGTCCCCGAGCCTCCTCGTGTGGTTGTTGTTGTTGGAAGTTGAAGCCGAAAACCCCTCGTGCGCTGCCAAAATCAGCGAAGAACGAAATCGAGTGGCTCAAGCGAAAGAACGAAAAAAATGATGAACGAGTGTGCTGTGACAATAACACACACGCACGCACAAAGCGACACCCGAAATCTGGTGCGATACCGGCTTTCAGTGGAGCAAGTACACACATGCACACATTTGGCCACACCAGCGCTCTGTTCTGGTGAAGGCCCTACAAACAACGAGCGGGATATTTTATCATGGTGTGTGTAAAAACCTAGAGTTAAGCGGAGAATCGGTGTGAAATACACGGAGGCGAGAGCGCGTTTTGGTTTCGACACAGTTTTGGCACTAACACAGTTACACATGTGGAAATGTGTGCGTTCATTTTCGGCCAGCTCGCTCAGTTTGATCTGCTCGCAGCGCTGTGCTGATGTCGGTGTCTCGCTTGCACTGCTGCACCGAAAGTTCCTCTGTGTGCTCTCGTTCTTGCTACCACACGAAATCGTCAGTACAGCTCAAGGATCGGCAGCGAGCGGCCGCACGTGCGTCAGCCTAAGTCCTGGACGATTGATGTTATGATTTTGTAAAGTGTTCAAGTGTTCAAGTGTTGTGCGAATTCAAATGAAGCTGCGCGAATGATTCGTAATACATGTTATGTACATTGCGCAGCTTCATTTCGTATCTTTTTTACAGTAATCAACGAGTATAAAAGGATCTACGCAGATATTCGGCTATTTTAACGTTTGCATCGATGGAGCGATCAATTTATTTTAGTCAAATATTGTGTATCAACTTACGTAAATGTGTGAAATCGTGTAAAGTTAAAATGTAAATGTTTCAATAAAGTGATGAAAAAAAATCTACGCGTGTTTACGTTTTTGTTTAGCTTTAGATAACAAAAAAATACGCAGCGAGTGTGAGCGATCGCTGAACGAAAGAAACGCACACAGCGCAACACGAAAGAAACTAACACAAGCACACGAAAGGATGCTCGCGTATGGGCGCGAGCATTGAGAGAGCGCACCGTGTATTTTACATGGGAGCGGGAGAGAACCGTGGTACCCGTTCCCACCCCCTTTTTTAAGCCTAGAAAATCTTCCATCGGCTTAACTCTAGGTTTTTACGCACACCATGATAAAAATTACCCGATCTTTGTCCGTAGGGGGTAGTTTTCTGCAGTCCACGGTGATACTACACACAGCCACGCACGTGGCGATACACGGTGGATTTTCAGAATTCAGTGGTGCAAATACACACATGCATACACTTGGCGACATACGCTCTGCTTTGCGGTGAGATTTGTGTTCTGTGTCCAGTGGTGCAAATATACACACACACGCACTTGGCGACACACGCAGTACGGCGCGGTTGGCTTGGCAGAAGCGCATACACACATTAACGCAATAGGCTTTACGTTCAGTCCAGTGAGGTTGGTGCTTGTATAGTGTTTCTGCGCTTGGTAGTCGGCGGATAAACCCCGTGAAAAATGGAGATTTGTTTTATTTGAGGTAAGTAAAAGTGATTAAAATTATCAACAAACATCCTCCCTCCTAATTAATAACATTTTTCTTCCATTTCATGTGTGTTTCACGGCGAACGGAGACAACAAAACCTGTGGCTGTGTCGCAGTGTTGGAGCAGGTGGCCCGTACAGTGCAGCGAGAAAAAACCAGGAGCAACAGCGATGAGGAGCAGAAAGTGCTGTGCTGAATTTGTTATTTTTTACTCAGTGCGACTGTAAAAAGTGTTTTTTTAATTATGTGCGTTAATTTAGAATTAAGTGCAGTGATTATTGAGCAAGTGTTGTGTTTTCTTTGTATTCTATGTTGGTTCGATGTTCAATAAATCGAATTAACTTATAATAATGGTGTGCACTGGATCGTTTTAGAAAGAAATCCTGGCAAAAGGGGAAGGGGGCTTATTAAACGAGGGTTCGTACCGAACTCCGTTCGCGTTCGCTTCGGCTTCGGGTTACTTCGGAGGCTGAGACGTTTCGCCAATTCAGCTTCAAAATCAGCTTCAATCTCAGCGGATCTCTGAGTGCTGGTGACCGTTGGGTTCTTATTGTGTGCGAACAGACGGCGTCCACGGGCCTGTCCACGCTCGAATGCAGAGCCGATGGCATACGATTCTATCTTCACCATTAACATGAGAGGGACAGCGCTTATACCCCGAACCTACCCAAACCCGATGCTTCACTCATCAGTATCTAAAGGCAAGGAAGAGACAAAAGAGACTCAGAAAAGATTCCTCACGGCTACACATGTCCTGTTGATGCGTTGTCTATACGTCTCGATCGGTATCACAGCGGCATACGACAGGTTAGCAGTACACATGCTGCTACCTGATACGCACACATCTTTAACGAACACATCTATTTGGATTGGCTCGGTAAAGGTCAGGTTTACCCGACGGAGCAGACGGAACGTAAAGGCGCAGACTTTTTATGATTTTGTATGACTTCGGCTGTTTTGGACCGTACGTGTAGGCGCAGGCATTCAAGCGCTTATTCAAAGGATCTCTGAGTGCTGGTGACCGTTGGGAACTATTCGGGTCGGCTCGGTAAACTTCGCGAAGACGCCGGAACAAAAGGGCGCTAACTTTTTCATTATTTTGTATGACTTCGGCTGTTTTGGACCATACGTGTAGGCGCTCGTCATAGACACAGGTAATTCTGCACTTTACTGATCACAGGGGTATAAATTGTGGGTCAGTAGAGGAACTTGAGGTAGAACACGTCTGCACTCTTCGGCTGGCATGAGAAAACTGAGGTGATTTTAGTCTCACCTCAATGCTCAAATTGCTTCGCTAAGCACTCACGATTTAAATTTCAATGTAACTAAATTAAAATGTTTAAAGCTTCGTTTACATATTTAGCTGATAAAGTTACCTTGGGTTTAAACTTTTTTTTTGCACGTGAGATGCAATTAGTTTCAATAAATAAATAAATCAAACTTGTTTTAAAAATCTGTGCTTACCTTGTGAGAAAGGAAACTCCTGTGTTGCAACTGAGAGGGGTTTTGTCGCTGGGCAAAATAAAAATACTGAATATAATCACTGCTTCCTCGTTTAAGTTATCATTTGAGCGAACGATATGTATAAGTCTTATTGGGTTATCATCTGCTATATGATCTTGTGGATATCGCTCAAGACAAAACCATGTGCTGAAGGTTAATCCATTAGGTGATGGAAATGATCTATCATCAGAACCGATGCCTCCGCCAACGTATGGTTCCATTGAGGATCGAGTGAAATTACTTTTGTTGATATTAGAATGAAAACCAGTGAGTGACCCTACACTCATTCCAGTTATACTGGTTCTGCTAGTACTCTGTGCTGTGGCTACTGGAGTAATCAGGTGGTGAAGTGTTTTCAATTGATATTGTAGATGACTTGGCGCAATGTTCGGAAAGTATAAACATGCAAATCCTTCGGTTGACATGTCCATCTCGATGAATGATGGCATTGTGGATGATAATTGGCTTCTAAAATCACGTGGCGTTGTAATTGACACAAGCGTTTTTACACGAGTTAGTGGCGCAGGAAGTATATTTTTTTCAAATTGATCGGTGTAATTTTCATTACAACATTTAAGACCCAAACGAAGAAAATTTCGCAATTCCTTAGGCATTAATTTCTGAACAGCTAAGCGTTCGAAGATGTAGTGCAGCGATGCGTGAAGGGGATGTTGCTCATTTATCAATGATTCCTTGTAATAGCAGACAATATATTCATTTAATCCGTTTTCACACATAATCTGTTGATTACGTTCACTACGCACTAACGATTTAATTACATCGGCTAAAAAACCTATAGTGCGATTGCGCTCCTAGTGAAACTTCTCCAACATATTGTTTGATCGCCGTGATCTGACGAATTGGGCTTTCCAATCGATGGTAGTAGTTTTAGCATGCATATAATTACTGAAGGATGCACAATTAAACTATCATTCATATTAGAGGTTGCTATGGCCGATGAGACAACGCCGGAACGGGTTGATTCCTACAAAAAAAATGATTGAAAAAATCATTACTACATTGTGTAAATATACTGAAAGAGAACAAATATTAAATAAATACTACACGCTTTAAACGAATCAAGAACAACAACAAAAATAAAACCTTGAGGCTGCTCTTTTCATTAAAACATTAGATGGCTATAATGAATGGCTCTGCTATGAGATGGACAAGATGGGGGGCAACCCAACGTTAAATAAAACGGCCACGTGAGCGCAGGGCCAGCCACCCAGTCTCACGGACAAAACGACTACAGAAAACATCAAGGATTTACGATACGGACCTAACGATACCGACCCTACGCAATGCCCCCAGACAAATATCAAAATGGGCTCATGGAACATACTAGTGTTGGCCGTTCCGGTCCGAACCTAGTAAAAAAGTTCCGTTCTTTAAGTAGGCCGTTCCGTTCCGATCCTTTATACAAAATCGTTCCGTTCATTCCGTTCTTTCCGTTCTTTTCGTTCATTCCGTTCCGTTCATTCCGTTCATTCCGTTCCGTTCCGTTCATTTCGTTCTTTCCGTTCATTCTGTTCTTTCCGTTCATTCCGTTCCGTTCAATTCGTTCTTTCCGTTCACTCCGTTCCGGTCTTTGCCGGTTCAATATTGTCAGCAAGGTGCTATCGTTCGTGCGTTCCGTTCTTTAAAAAAACCGGCTTTGTCCGGCTGTTGCTTGCTGCATGCAAGATAACTGTTCACTCTTTCTCGCACACAGTATGTGTTGCCTGTGCACTCTCCCATGCTCACAGGAATATTCATCGCACTTCGTCGCGTATCGTTTATAAAAATCGTGATAAGCGAGACCAAAAATGTTATTTGGTGTTATGGTGCAATTTGTAACATCTATTATACTTTTTGTTATTATTTAGCTTATCCTAACCAGACAAATAATTATCATAAAATTTAAATCTGTACTCATATGGCAGAACGGGTTGGAAGAGATGTATTATAATATGCGATTATGAACAACGAAAAATAAAATGTAATTATTTTTTATGCCACGATATCCGCTTGATCTTGGCACTCGGCACGATTCCAATATTTAGCCATTCGATTCGAAGCATTCTGTACCATTCGACAACCGTTTGAGTGCCGTGATGTTGTAAACGATTTATGTGAAAAAAAAACTATTTCTTCTAAGTAGTAAGTGAAATTCAAATAATTAGTCAATCTCGTGATACAATCGTCAACTCCTACCACTCAATAACATCGGCATGGGTAAAAGCCTCGAATGGATCGTGCCCCAATACGCTGGGATGATTATCCTGCTATGGGCATTTAAGTTACTGATAGCCAAGCCTATTAGTGGTACAGAAAGGCTTTGACCGAAAATGGTCGTCGCATCTAAAAAGTTTAAAAATGCTAGATAATAAATGCATGCTTTATATTAGCACCGCTGGTACAGCTTCCTGGACATCAGGTTGAACCCATCTGGATTTGGTGATTTCAGAATGATGATTTAAGAAACGCCTTTTCATATCCTATCTCAAGTAACCCCCCCCCCCCCCGGCTTCTAAGCCCTGGGTCGGTTCATTTGCACCCCAGGTTCACGTTCCGTACTTTTTGAAAAATGAACTAGTTCCGTTCCGTTCCTTTTTTTAACGAAATTCTCAACACTAGAACATACGCACTCTTAGCAAAGTCGGAGCCTTCAAACAACTTGATGACGCCCTAGCCACACTGAGCATGGACTTCGTAGCTCTACAAGAGATTCGGTGGCTAGGGAACGGTGAGCAAAGCAGGCGTGATAATCAATGCTACGACATTTACTACAGCTGTCACGACCGCCACCGCGTGCTCGAAGGGTTTCGCGGTAGGTCCCCGGCTGAAATCCGTTATCATAGATTTTAACGAAATTAACGATGGGCTATGAACCCTGCGCATACGAGACAAATTCTTTAATATAAGCCTCATAAACGTTCACACCCCTACCGAAGATAAAGAGGAAGAGGAGAAGGACCTTTTTTACGGCCGCCTCGCTAGAACTATAGATGCGTGCCCCAGGCATGACCTCAAAATCATCCTGGGGGACTTCAACGCAAAAGTCGGTGGGGAGCCAATTTACCGCCAGTACACTGGCTGTCACAGTCTGCATGAGCACAGTAACGATAATGGTATTAGATTGATCCAGTTCGCCGCAGCGAACAATCTGGTTGTAGGATGTACCAAATTTGCGCGCAAGAAAATCCACAAGGTGACATGGGCACACCAGGATGGAGTAACCCTCAACTAGATCAACCACGTGTTAATAAGCCACCGACGACAGTCGAGTCTGTTAAATCTCAGAATATTTCTAGGAGCCAATATCGATTCCGATCACTACTTCGTTGGCCTAGTGATATGTTGTAGAATCGACCGTCCCCGCGCCAATGGGGGCGGAGAAAACACGCTGCCTCGGCTCAACACGGACTCTCTAAGGGACATTACTGTCCAACAGGAATTCAAAGCCGCTTTAGACGAGTTTCTACTACCAGAAAACAGTTATGAAACTACGAGCGAGAGGTGGAACGCTCTAAAAACAAAAATAATAAACTGTGCAAAAAATATACTCGCACCACTTCGTGGCAACACCTAATCTGGCTGGTTCGACGAAGAATGCAGACAAGTGACCGAACGTCAGAATAATGCATACCGAGCAATGCAGCAACGGCATAGAACGCGGGCATGCGCAGAGGAATACTCACGGCTCAGACGCGAAGAGAAACGAGTTCATCGCTCCAAGAAGCATGCTTTGGAAGAGCAAAACATGCTGGAACTCGAGCAAACCAGAAAGGCGTACGGGCCGATAGCAAGTTCTACCAAGCGATAGCAGGTCACCGAAACAACGTTGTACCTTTGGTAACCTGCTGTCGCAACAAAAATGGAGCTCTGGTTAGTAACCAGCCAGAGGTCCTCTCGCGGTGGGCTCAGTACTTTGATGAATTACTCAACGACCAGTTTAGCGAACAGCTAGAAGCGCCACTAGCAGATAATGTCATGCTACTGCCACCTAGCATAGAAGAAACACGAAAGGCTATCCGTCGGCTGAAAAATAACAAGGCACCCGGAACCGACGGAATTGCAGCTGAACTGGTCAAGAATGGAGGTGCACGACTAGAAAACGAGATTCATCAAATTGTTAATGAGGTGTGGGATAGTGAATTCCTTGTGATTGGAATCTCGGCATCATCTACCCCATATGCAAGAAGGGAGACAGGTTGGACTGCAATAACTACGTTACGGTGTTGAACGGAGTATTACGGTACCACCTATAAAATATTCTCCCTGATCCTTCAGGATCGTCTTGTCCCGCACGTCGAAGAGATAGTCGGAAACTATCAAAGACGATTCCGAAACGGAAAATCAACCACTGATCAAATCTTGACCATGTGGCAGATCCTGGAGAAGATGGCTGAATACAGAAATGACACAGACTGTCTCTTCATTGACTTTAAAGTTGCATATAATAGCTTTCATTCTTATCGGAACACAACTGCAACATGCATATGGCCAGTTCCACTAGTGCCAATGGTTGGCTCTAGGGCACTACCTTCCGAAGCAGGTGAACCTAATGTATCTGGAATTGGCCACTTACAATCATCAATGAGTGAATCCTGTTGTGACCTCCCAGACCGCGTGCAAACCGTAAATTCCCCCAAATAGATCCCGAATGTCCACTTCAACGCGCGCTTGTCTCAAACCTATGCTGTCTCTTTCTTATATATATTTTTTTTATTTAAATTTTCATATATAAAGAAAAAATCTTATCATCATCATCAAGATCGTGATGACAACTGTAGTTACACATTACATAGTGACATAGGACATCTACACATATTTCACGTTACACAGTTTGTTTAACATAAATGACGCACTTACGTTTGAAATCAAATAAGTTTCTCGCATTCTTAATTTCTCCGGGTAATCTGTTGTACCGTTGAATTCCTTTGAAGAACAAAGAGTTTCTGGCACTTTGTGACTGCAAGTTGGGCACCCTCGGCTCATTAGCCCTGCGTGTGCAGTGCTGGTGGACGTCGTATCCCCGAATTATGCTCTCCCCCAGATACCCAGGCAAAAGGCCTTTTAACATTTTAAAAATAAAGATCATGGTCTGATATACAATCCTCTGCTCTACCGACATCCATTGAAGAATATCTAGCATAACAGTGGTCGGCGTACGTCGACCGCACCCTAGTACTAACCTCATGATGCGATTTTGCAACCTTTGAAGCCTTTTAATTTGCCCCTTATTGCCAAGAAATAGAATGGACGAGCAAAAGTCAAAGTGCGGCGATACCAATGATTTGTAGAGGTGAACTTTCCCAAAGAAGTCGAGATCCTTCGCCAATCTACTTATTACTCCACACTTCTTAGCCACTTTAGCGATGACCCAGTCAATGTGAGCGAGGAACTTTAACCTGTCATCTAGGATTACCCCTAAGTATTTAGCCTGTCTAACTCTTTCGATTCGTTCCGAATTTATCACAATAGATGGAGGTTCGTCCAATACACCCGCAGACATCACCATGTAACAAGTCTTGTTAATGTTTAATGCCAGCTTTTTGTGCTTCAACCATCCATCCAAAGCGTTTAAATCGATATTAATCAGAGACTCTGCTTGCTTGATATCTTTGTGCTAGATAAACAGAACAGTATCGTCAGCAAAAAGATTCATCTCACAAGCCTTCAAAACCTGTTTCATGTCATTGATATACATGATAAACAAAATTGGTGAAAGAACACTACCTTGTGGAACACCAAGGGTGTTTTCTATAGGCTCTGATACAGAGTTACCAAATAAAGTTCTCTGAGTTCTGTCTTTTAAATAACTTTCGAACCAACTGAGCTCCCTCCCCACAATACCAAAACGCCTTAAGGTAGAAAGCAATAATGGCCTAGATATTGTTTCAAATGCCCGTTTTAGATCCAAGAAAACAGCAACTATCGATTCTCTCCGATCCATTAACACCCTCCACCTCGCCAGTACAAGATTCAGAGCAGTCTCACAAGAGTGTCCTTGCCGATATCCTGATTGCTCTCGGATCAACAGCTCGCTTCCATTCAGAAACTGGACCAATTGCTCCTTAACTACTGTCTCCAGCACCTTTTCGAGTACATGCAACATGTTGATAGGACAAAAATCCTCCGCATTGGCAGCTCCGCTCACCTTAGGAATAGGTATTATCAATGATTCCTTCCATGTTTTTGGGAAAATTCCACTCTCTAGCGATTCATTTATCACTATCAAAAGGTCATCTCCTATCACATGAAAGCAATCCTGTATGGTTGTTGAACTCACGTTCCCTATACCTGTGGTTTTTCTCAGGTTGAAACAAATAATCTTTAGCTGACTAAGAATTATTTTTTGGAATCTGAAATGGTTTCGTGGAGATTCTCTATGCGACAAATAATAAGGCTCATTAACATCATCAATGTTTTGATTTATATCCAAAACACTGTTGACAAAAAACGAGTTAAACCTATTACAGATGATGGAGTCTTCAGATTCGATCAAACCGTCAAATTTAACAATAGAAATATGTGCTTCATCTGGCCTTAACATGCTTTTTAGCACTTTCCACAATTCTCTGCTATCTCCTTTGTGCTTATGTATCTCACTGGTATAGTAATTTTTGCGTGTGTTTTTCAGATTTCTACTGTATAAATTTCTGAGTGTAGTACACTCAGTCCAATCATAATCTGTGTTACTTACTTACTTATCCGGCACTACAACCGCTTTGCGGTCTTGGCCTGCCTCAGGAGTGTCCGAAACCGCTCACGGTCTCGCGCCTTCGTCTGCCAGTCCGTTATCCCGGCCTTAATGGCGGACGCCTCCACGCCATCTTGCCACCTCAATTTGGGCCTACCACGCCTCCTCTGTCCTTGTGGACGGCCTAAAAAGACTTTACGGGCTGGGTCGAAATCTGTGTTAGTTCTAATAAATTGTTTGTACGCTTTGTCTCTTTTCCGTATAATACGTGCAAGATCCAAAGTATACCACCTACTAGTTTCTTTTGAAACAGTTGTCTTTTCTTCCACCAATGTGTTCATTGTTTTTTTCAACGTGTTCCATAACAAGTCAGCTGCTTCATCCAAGTTTGACGCGACATACTGTAAGTCTTGTGACACATTGTTGCAAAGAGCAAGTTTCGAGTACCTATTCCAGCATTTAACGTTACGTTGAACCGTTTTACAACGCTCATCGTTTATGGTCAAAACAAGTGTTTCATGATCCGATATTTTCAATAGCGGATCAGTAGTGACTTTGATTGAGTCAATACTACTGTAAACCTCATCAATCAATTTCCTGCTCTGCCTAGCAATTCGTGTGAATTCGTCGACTTTTTGGATCATATTTACTGATTCCATAAAACATTTCAGCTCGGCAGAGTTTTCAACATGCACCCAGTCAATATTGAAATCACCGACGACAATGTTCATTTTACTAAAATCCAGAAACCTTTCTAACCACTCTTCCAAAATTTCTACGAACCTTGAATCACTTCCACTACGTGAGTGATACAATATGCTATAATTTCCTGCCGTCATACCCCGAGAAATCGCTAAACCGAGAAACCAATTGCCCTCTAATGACTCGTTTAAGATCACTTTAAGGACAATATCACTTCTGGCATAAGCTGCAACACCTCCTGTGTGACGTGAATGTGATAAAGACGGCACTACCCTATAACCTTTTATATAATATTGCTCAAATGCTTCCTCCTCGGTCACGTGAGTTTCCGAGATCAAGACCAACAAAGGTTGAACTTTTTCTACTGTCTCACGAAACATAGCATAGTTAGACGAAAGACCGGCAACATTGAAATATAAAATCTCTCTGAACCGCCCTAATTCCACCCCTCCCTGCTATTGAGAAAGTTGCATTCGTCTCTCTACCTGTTTTTTAAACAGCGGGCATTCATAGCTATTGGCCGCATGTTGTACCTGTAGTTTCTGGTTCCTAGATGTGTTAGCCAAAACACAATTCACACACTTTAGGATGGACGAGGTGCAATCCGACGTTCGGTGCTCACCACTGCACTTTGAGCAAGCTTCCTTATTTTGGCATTCAGTGCTCTTATGGTTAAACTGACCACATTTAAAACAACGCATAACATGTATGCTCCTAGAAATTTTACAACGATCAAAACCAATATTGATTTTATCGATTTTTTCCAAACATTTATCAGTCTCATTATCGATTTCCAATACCGCGTTGTGTTTCTGGTACTTGTAGATCTTACTCTCAAACATTCCAATTACTTTCACCTGTTTCCAGGGAATCAACTCATTTTGAGATTTCAAAAGATCTACTAAGTCGGACTCAGAATATTTTTCACTCATTCCAATAATTTTTTCTCGTGCCATTGGCAAGGAAGTCAAATACCCGTCTCCTAAAATGCCTTCTACTTCATTTCTAACATTATCTAAATTCGCCTGAGCAGAACATTGAACATAAACTTGACCGTCCCTGCCATTACGGAATTCCGATATTTGCTGTCGCCTCGGATCCAATTTCGCGCGTAGATCAGCTCTTGTCGTATCGCAAGACTGAACCACCTTAGGAACAATAACCAGTGTTTTATTCTAATTTTTGTTTTTATTTTTTCCCATGGACTCCTTCATATCGTCATTTCTCCTAATTTTGGGAGTAACTTTATTGTTTCCCTCGTCAAATCTATTAATAATAGTTTGAACATTACTGCCCCCACTATTTGTCCTCTTCCTTTTTTTAGTGACCGTCGCCCATGATTCTAAATTTATTTCTTTCACTGTTTCGCTGGTTTTCATAGTGTCAGAAGTTGCACGCAAGGCCACCTTAGACATTTTTGAGGCTTCTATAGCACTTAACGTATCACGCAATGTTGTCTCCAACTTACGCTCCACTTGCGCGCAAAGCTCAGTTTTGAGAGTCTCGATTCCTCTCTCTAAAGCGTTAGATATCCACACGCTCACATTGACCTCTAAATCCCTCAATTTTTGTGCAAGCAAATCATTCGATTTAGCTGCATCAATCTCCATATCAACCAAGCCCGCTTTTGATCCAAACAGATGTCACAAATATATACAACATTGCGGTTCTCACTTCAAAGTTTTACCGCAGGCTTATTGAGTGTGGGTGTAATACACCGACGGTGAAAACTAAACCCACAACTCCCGGCACAAACGATCGGGTCATCGCCGTTTACGATCACGGCGGAGCATTTCAAACACTCCATGCCGAAAAACAAATCACGGGCGAAACTATTATCAACTATTTATACTTACATTGATATCTACGCAGGCGTCTTCAAGCAAAAATAAACACACACTCTTCGGTGTCACACACACAACACAAACTACGGTACTAATTTGGTCGGACACAAACACAAACAAATATCTACACCGGGAAGGATCGATCGTTGTCTCAACGTACAACGCTGTTGACCGCACAATCCACCCGTAATTTTGCACAATAAACAACGTACACAATATCAACCGTGACACCGAAAGAGTTTACAAACATTTAACAGCACTTGTGAATTTTTTTTGAGCGCTCAGCTCTTTATATCACACGTTTTACAGGAAAACACAAGGAGCTAAACAGTAACACAACTACACTTGTCACCAGTCACCAGTCACCTTCCACCTTTATATATATATATATATATATATATATATATATATATATATATATATATATATATATATATATATATATATATATATATATATATATATATATATATATATATATATATATATATATATATATATATATATATATATATATATATGTAGGAAATAGGAGACAGTTGACAGTTGTCAGACAAGGGATGTAAGGCGAATGTCAAGGAATGAATTTAGGATCACCCTGTGCTGATGTCAATCGAACTGACGACGCAGTAGGTTTAGCTAGAGCGAAACATTCACGCGGGAGAAGCCAAGCGAACCAGACGAATGTGAATAAAGTGGATTGTAAAACCATCTCTTTCCGCGTATCCTCTTTTCTTCTACGTTCTACATGGGGGCTCGTCCGGGAAGAGGCTAGGCGATGCAAAGTGATGAGTTTACAGTTATGAAAAGTTGCATAATGTGTTAAAGTTGATAAAGTTGTTCATGTCGTAAAGTTGATAAAGTTGTAAAGTTGTTAAAGTCGTTCAAGTCGTAAAGTTAGTAAAGTTGTTAAGTTGCAGTAGTGGTTCGAATTGGAAAAGTTGACTTAGTCGGTGTTTCACCTGATGTGAAAGTGTGAATTTGTGACGAAAAGTTGACGTTGTGACGCATAAAGGTTGTTAAAGTTGCGATTGTGACGTTGTAAAGTGTGTTAAATAAAAGCTAAAGTTGTGCAAAACGTTAATGAGAAAATGGAGAACGCGTTGATTGCAGCGATGGTCGAAGACCATACGCGGTTGGGTTTGGTGAAAAAATGTGAAGAGCGTGAATTAAGTACGGTCGGAACAAAAGAGGAGCTGGCCGCACGCATCGTTGCGTATGATCGAACCGATGCAGCTGATTTTGCGGATGCTGAGTTGCCCACGGTTGACAGAGTGCAACCATACTCCTTCCGCGATGTCGAAGATGGTGTTGATGCATTTGGCGCCGGATCTACGCAAGACGTGCGCGCATGGATCAGAAGTTTTGAGGAGATTAGTACGATGGCTGGATGGAACGAGGATCAGAAATTGATCATGTGCCGTAAAAAGTTGACCGGAGTCGCACGTGGTTTTCTAAATACGCTGAAAGGTGTGACGACATATGCAAATCTACGTAGAGCGTTGATTAACGAGTTTGCTCCAAGTGTGCGTGCAAGCGACATACACAGGCAGCTATCGACGCGTCGCAAGAAAAAAGAGGAGACCGGGTTAGAATTTGTTTATGCCATGCAGCAAATTGCGCAGCAAATTGATTTAGACGAAGCCAGCCTCGTAGAATATGTGGCAGATGGAATAACTAACGACGAAAGGCAGAGGTCAATGTTCTATGAGGCAAAGAATATTAACGAACTTAAGGAGAAAATACGTTTGTTCGAGAGAGCGGCGAACAAGTTTCAACAGGAACGCCCAAAAGTTGTCGGGCAACGAATTCCGGATAAGTTAAAACAACGCCATTGTTTCAATTGTGGCAGCGCTTCTCATCGACTTATCGAATGTCCAACAAAACAAGAAGGTCCGACTTGTTTCAAATGTGGAACAAAAGGACATTGTGCAAAAGATTGTACGACAGCGCAAGGAAGAAGACCGCATTGTTATGCTTGCGGCGAAGTTGGGCATGTTGCAGCACGATGCCCGAATAACAGTAATAATAATAGAGTTCAAACAATGACGAGCTCATTTCCAATTGTGTGTGTGTCAGTTGGAAACCAGTTGTGCGAAGCGGTGATCGATACGTGCAGTGATGTGACGCTCATGCGCTGGGATTTGTTCCAGGAATTAAAACTCAATTGTAATGAGTTGAAACCGTCTGCACGGGTAATAAAAGGCTATGGTGGAAAACAAAGCAACGTGTGTGGTGAACTGACGATCCGTGCTACCATCGATGAAGTTGAGGAGATAATTCGTTTCGTGGTGGTACCTTCGAATTCTATCGACACCAAAATGCTGATAGGAATCGATGTGCTCAAAAGGGTTAACTACGTTATCACAAACGGTCATGCAAAGATAACAAAGCAACAGGAGGAAGAGGAAAAACCCACGAGTGTTGATGATCGTTGGGTGTATCGTATAGTTTGTGAAAGTCATCAAGAAATAGACGCACCGTCAAATTATCGTCGCGTGATTTGTGATATGGTGAATAATTATGAACCAGCAAAGATTTCTAACGTTGAAAGTGAGATGAAAATATTAGTGAACAACGAGGAGGTAGTGCGTACGTTGCCAAGAAGAATAGCTCCGCTAGAGAAAGAGGTGGTAAGGAAACAAGTTCGCGAATGGTTAAATGACGGAATAATTCAGCCATCGCGAAGCCCTTACGCTAGCGCAGTTGTGGTTGTACCGAAGAAGGATGGATCTCACCGTGTGTGTGTGGATTATCGTGAGATGAATAAGAGGATCGTGCGGGACTCTTATCCGATGCCCAATATCGAAGACCAGATTGATCAGTTGGCAGATGCTCGTGTGTACAGTGTACTAGATCTGAAAAATTCGTATTTTCACGTCAAGGTGGAGAAGGAAAGTCGCCAGTACACATCTTTCGTAACAACGGATGGGCAGTATGAGTTTTTACGTGCTCCGTTTGGATTGTGTCTCAGCGGCAATGCGTTTGGACGCTTCATCGATGCAGTACTTCATGAGTTGATCATAGACGGTACCGTGATGGCCTTCGTAGATGACATCATCATTCCGTCTCGAGACGAGGAGCATGGTTTGGCGTCTTTGCGGCGAGTTTTGGAAGTGGCACAGCGGGCAGGACTTCACTTCAATTGGAAAAAGTGTTCGTTCCTCAAACGGCGTGTGGAGTATTTGGGGTATACCGTCTATGAAGGTAAGATTGAACCAGCACCCCAAAAAATAGAAAAAGTTAAATATTACCCGCAGCCAAAAACGGTGAAACAGCTGCAATGTTTTATAGGGCTAGCTAGTTATTTTAGAAAGTTTATAGAAGGTTTTGCGCGTATTGCCAGGCCATTGACCACAATGTTAAAAAAAGAGAGTGTTTTTGAATTTAATGAAGAGGCAAGGGCAGCTTTTGAAGCGATTAAAGAAAAATTAGTGGAATATCCTGTATTACATATTTTCAAGGCGAGTTTGGTTACCGAATTGCATACTGATGCGAGTAAAGATGCTCTGGCCGGCATATTGTTGCAGCGTTCTGAGGAGGATGGTTTATTACATCCTTGCTATTATTATAGTAGGTTGACTAATAAGGCCGAGAAAAATTATCACTCATTCGAATTAGAATCGTTAGCCGTTGTGGAATCCATAAAGAAGTTCAGGTGTTATTTGCTTGGTAAGAAATTTAAAGTCGTGACCGATTGTATAGCGTTTAAACAATCCTTAAACAAAAAAGTTCCCAATGCGCGAGTGAGTCGTTGGTTTGTAACGTTGTCCGAGTTTGATTTTGAAGTAGAACATCGTTCAGGTGAAAAGATGAAACATGTTGACGCTCTTTCAAGAGCAAACGTATTGAAAATATCGGCAGGTGTATGTGAGAAAATAATACAAGGACAATTGCGCGATGAAGATCTTACGGCAATTAGGACGGCGCTTGATCAGGGCGAAGAAAGAAATGGTTTTTGTTTGATAAATGGAGTACTTTATAAAAATGAGAATAATCATAACAAAATATGTGTACCTCGAGCAATGGAGACGGGTATGATAAGAGAGGTACACGAACGAGGACATTTTGGAGTCAAGAAAGTGAAAGAACAACTAACAGAGGATTATTTTATTCCTGAAGTAGAAAAGAAGATAAAATATTATATTGATAACTGTGTCCGATGCATAGTGAGTGATAGAAAACGAGGCAGGGCAGAGGGAGAACTTCATCCAATACCGAAAGGAGAGGTTCCGTTGGATACCTTTCATGTTGATCATATTGGCCCTATGCCATCTACTCGAAAATGTTATAATTACATTCTTACCGTTGTCGATGCGTTTACGAAGTATGTTTGGCTATTTGCTACAAAAACTACTAGTGCGGAAGAGGTTATAAAAAATTGACGATTATATCTGATACGTTTGGAAATCCGCGAAGGATAATTTGCGATAGAGGATCTGCTTTTACCTCTAGTTTATTTACAAAATTTTGCGAAGAAGCCAATATAGAATTGCATCACATTGTTACAGGAGTCCCACGAGGGAATGGCCAAGTAGAGCGTGTACACCGCATAATTATCCCTACATTAGCGAAGTTGTCGTATGAAAATCCCGAAAATTGGTTTAAGTTTGTAAATAATGTTCAAAAGGCGATAAATAATAGTTGGCAGCGATCGATTAGGATGACACCGTTTGAATTGATGATCGGAGTGAAAATGAAAGAGAAGGAAGATATTCGAATTAACGATATTTTGCAAGAAGAAATCCAAAAGATGTTTACAGATGATCGTAATGAAATAAGGAAAATAGCATGCAACGGAATTGCCAGAATCCAAGATGAAAATCGTAGGACGTATAATTTGCGGCGTAAATCGATTCAAAAGTATAAGATAGGAGATATCGTAGCGATTCCAGTAACTCAGTTCGGAATAGGACGAAAAATTAAGAGGAAATTCTGTGGGCCGTATAAGATTGTCAAAACATTTTCAAATGAGCGTTGTGAGGTACTGAAGCTAGATGAGCAAACTGAGGGACCAATGAGAACGACAACTGCATTCGAGATTCAGGAGAATCATGATGTCAGGAAAGGCCGTGTAGGAAATAGGAGACAGTTGACAGTTGTCAGACAAGGGATGTAAGGCGAATGTCAAGGAATGAATTTAGGATCACCCTGTGCTGATGTCAATCGAACTGACGACGCAGTAGGTTTAGCGAGAGCGAAACATTCACGCGGGAGAAGCCAAGCGAACCAGACGAATGTGAATAAAGTGGATTGTAAAACCATCTCTTTCCGCGTATCCTTTTCTTCTACGTTCTACATATATATATATATATAATATATATATATATATATATATATATATATATATATATATATATATATATATATATATATATATATATATATATATATATATATATATATATATATATATATATATATATATATATATATATATATATATATAAGCTGAGTTGCGCGCAGGGATGCGATGTTCACTTCAAAGAACCTGTCGCGACGGACGAAGCTAGGACTATATACTACCTATAAAGTACCGGTATAGTACCTGACGAAACCCTCTTAGCCGCGTTCAAGAGGAAGATACTCAGGATATTTGGCTCCGTATGTGTGGAAGGACAATGGAGGAGCCGCTATAATGACGAGCTATACGAGATGTACGGCGACCTCACTGTCGTACAGCGTATCAAGCTCGCCAGGCTCCGGTGGGCTGGCAATGTTGTACGCATGGAAACGGACGACCCAGCCCGTAAAGTCTTTTCAGGCCTTCCACAAGGACAGAGGAGGCGCGGTAGACCCAAATTGAGGTGACAAGATGGCGTGGAGGCGTCCGCCATTAAGGCCGGGAAAACGGAGCGGTTTTGGACACTCCTAAGGCAGGCCAAGACCGCAAAGTGGTTGTAGCGCCGGATAAGTAAGTAAGTGTGATAGTGTGCTACACACTATCCGTTAGAATTCGGATACGATCATTTTCGAGTTAGACATGAGTTACCGTGAGTGGCATATATAAGCCAATTGCCGAGGTAATAAAGGGCCTTCTTTTTTCTCGAACTAAGATAACCAAAGCGTTGCGTATTACTCTCCTGGTACCCCCATTTAACATAAGTATGTATAAGGAAAGTACTTTATAAAGCACAGATGTATTGTTGATTATATTTATTGGATGATATGCTTCGCATCTGATAATGAATTGATTTCACATTCCATAGAAGAAAATGTAAATGGCAATTTTATTTTGCCAAAACGAAGGGAAGTAGTACGAAAAATAACCAAACCAAACTTGACAGAAGATTCAATCATCTTATCACAGGAAATTCATTCTGTCGCCAACCACGAAGCGAATCGGACGTTATCGATACGCGCTCCAGGTGGATGATTACGGCCAAAGTCAAGCCAATGACTCCGAGTTGAACGTTAAGCGATCTGTGCTTGCTGTGCGTAAAAAGTGTATGTAGTGTGTTTAATTGTCTGTGCGTTACTGCTCTTCCAGGCCAAGCAGCGCCGTTTTGAAGAGTCAGACGAGCAGCTTCCTCAGTCGGGGGACACTCGCTTGTTCTACAGGAGATTTAAGGAGGCACGGAGCGGTTTTACTCCCAAAACCGCAATGTGCCGGGATGCGGAAGGTATTCTCCTGACGGACGAGCGGGCGGTGATCAGCACAGCAGTAACAACAGCGACAGCACCGGTGCAGACGACGAGGTGCCCCCGCCATCTCTGGATGAGATTGCCAACGCCATCAAGCAGCTTAAGAGCAATAAGTCTGCCGGCAGCGATGGTCTGGCGGCCGAGCTCTTCAAGATAGGCCGGAGAGGCTTACCGTTGAAAGGCATCGGCTGATCGTGAAAGTCTGGGAACAGGAGGAACTTCCGGAGGAATGGAAGCTGGGTGTTATTCACCCAGTCTACAAAAAGGGCGACAGGCTGGATTGCTCGAATTTCCGAGCCATCACAGTCCTGAATGCCGCCAACAAGATACTGTCCCAGATCCTGTTCTACAGACTTGCGCCCCTTGTTACAAATTTTGTCGGCAGCTACCAAGCTGGGTTTGATGGAGGCAAATCCACCACCGACCAAATTTTCATTCTACGGCAGATCCTCCAGAAGTGCCGAGAGCGCCAGATCCCAACGCACCACCTGTTCATTCGACTTAAAGGCGAATTTCAACACCTTACACCGGAAAGAACTATGGAACATCATGCAACGGTATCATTTCCCTGGGAAGTTGATCCGGCTGTTGGAGGCCACCATGAACGGGGTGCAGTGCAAGGTGAGAGTATCGAACTTGACGTCGGAATCTCACAGGGGTCTGAGGCAAGGTGACGGACTCTCCTGTCTGTTCTTCAACATCGCCCTGGAAGGTGTCATTCAAGGCGCGGGGCTGGACAACGACATCCGAGGCAAGATCCTCTACCGGTCTTTCCAATTTCTTGGCTTCGCGGATGACATCGACATCATCGGTAGGACAACAGCGAAGGTGTGTGAGGCGTACACCCGACTCAAACGCGAAGCAGCAAGAATTGGATTGAGAATGATTGCGACGAAGATGAAGTACCTGCTTGTCGGTGACTCAGACCATCTGTGAAGCAGTCTATTAGTTGATGGCGACAGTCTCGAGGTGGTAAATGAGTTTTGCTATCTCGGGACGGTCGTTACTTCGGACAACGACATCAGCAGCGAAATCCGGAGACGCATTGTGCAGGGGAATCGTGAATACTACGGGCTTCACCGACTGCTGAGATCCAGAAGACTTCGAGCCCGCACGAAATGTGAGATATATCGTACACTGATTCGCTCGGTGGTCCTTTACGGACACGAATCCTGGATCATCGGAGCGGAGGATGCAAACGCTCTGGTTGTGTTTGAGCGACGCATCCTCCGGACTATCTTTGGCGGTGTGTTCGAGCATGGAGCGTGGAGGAGAAGGATGAACCATCAGCTTGCTGAGCTGTACGGCGGACCGAGCATCCTGACGGTAGCGAAGGCTGGTTGGATACGATGGCTGGGGCATGTCATGAGGATGCCGGACCAATGCCCCACCATAACAGTGTTTGACAGCGATCCCCAGTTCGGCATAAGGCGCATGGGAGCACAGCGAACTCGATGGCTGGGTTAGGTGAAGCCCTGACGGAGATCGGGTGTTTGCATGGATGGGAGGCTGCAACCAGGGACCGAGCATCCTGGAGAAATATTGTTGACCAGGCCATGTCGCATCGACGTACTCTATCATGAGCAGGCCAACAAGAGAGAGAGAGAAGAGAGAGAGAGAGAGAGAGAGAGAGAGAGAGAGAGCGTTACCCGATAGAGAGAGTTGAGCGCATCGACGATACAAGTGCGTACGGCTTGCATCTCTTGGATGCTCGCATTTCGTGTGCTAGCATCTTATCACGCGCGCTCTCCTCTCATTCCAGAGACGTTTGACGTTTAATTGTTCGGCCGCACTTCCGTCGCGCTCCGTGATTTTTCAGTAATTTTCTTGTTTTTTCTGCGTCACATCGCATTGTTGCCTAATCTACGGACTATTAAACTGCTTCACATCATCGTTTCGTCTTGGCGAATTGTTTAGTTGCACCACTACTGTGGTTTCCTGCTGTTTTTTCCTGCTCGGCTTAGCAGTGTTGTTTTGTGATTACGCGTGATTTCGCGATGGCGGCTATTTGCTTCTCGTGTGCTGAACCGCTAGAGGCCACCGGCTGCATCACCAGTTGTGCATATTTTGACGCTACGTTCCACCGCGGCTGTTGCAAATTGCCCCCCGAGTCGTTGAGCTCGTTGAGCCTATTGTCGCCGAAGTTCGCAGTGGTTTTACCCTCCTTCAAACTGCATCCACGCCTCACATTCGGAATCCTGATCCTCGACCGGCTACTGGTAGAAAGCGGAGGCGCTTAATCGAGGATTCGGCTTCTCCTGGTGTAAACAGAATTGTAAACAGTCGCAGTAACATCCTTTGTGCCGCGTCATCGCCAAACGCATACACCAATACCACGATTGCCGTCCAGCCGGCACCTACACAACCGCATGAACTAGTGGGAACCGATTCGTTATCATCACCGCTTCAAGCTGCACCTCGTGAGCCATTCACAGATAGGATATGGATCCGCCTATCCCGCTTATCAACGGCCGTCACTGTGGAACAAGTGGTCGCTTCTGCAAAGCGTCGCTTAGCCACTGATGACGTTATAGCGTATTGCCTGCTGAGAAGAGGGGTTAGTGTGGACAGCATGAATTGGTTTTCATTCAAAGTGAGAGTCCCGGCTATCCTTCGAGATGCGGCACTCACACCATCCACCTGGCCCGTCGGTATCGGTATACGTGAGTTTTTTCCATCCCGTCAACACGACCACCAAACCTCATCTCCTATAGCCACCCGAAACCGCTTTACAACACGCACACCAGCTACTAGTACTGATCACCGCTACACCACACGCACACCAACAACGACTCACCGTTTAGCAGCACGCACGTGTACTCCACCTGGTCCTGAAACAACATCATCACAACAGTGTCATCCCCCGGTGAATGATACCTTGGAAGCACCCAACTCAACACTTGTTTCTGGACCGCCCCTAAACCACCGCGCTTCATCTCCGCACCTGCACCAGTCTACAATCGATCGCTTTTTTCTCAACTAGACGAAGTTCCGCTCATTGCACGCAACAAACACGCCAACCCTCATGCTCTGACAACGCAGCTCAATTGACTTACCGTATACCCGCTTTATCCAACCACCACAATGACAACGCTACCGCTGAGTATTTAAGCTGCTATTAGATCAAAACATTAGAGGTTTGCGTACTAAAACAAAAGAATTTCACCTAGCTGTATCGGAGGCTGACTTCGACCTCATCGCCCTCACGGAAACTTGGCTTGTTGACAACATTCCATCTGCTCTTCTCTTCAACAACAACTTCTCTGTTTACCGCTGTGATCGCTCTCTCAGCGGCTCTAGCTCTCGCGGTGGTGGTGTTTTGCTAGCCGTTTCTAACGCATACGAGTCGATAGAATTACCTTCCCGTGATCGTTCTCTCGAGTATATTTGTGTGCGCGTCACCTGCAATAACGCACATCTGTACGTCATGGTAGTATACATTCCACCGCAGCTTAGCTCCGAGATATCGACTCTTCGCTCTCTACATGATTGTATCAGCGGCTTCACTCTCACACTGAAGCCTTCGGATCTGCTGTTTGTTATTGGCGATTTCAATCAGCCTAGCATAAGCTGGTCCACAGCTGATCCTTCGTCCTCGCCAGCATACTCATCAATCACGCACTATGAACCAACTGCGCGCTCACTGGCCAACAACACCTTTGTGGATGGATTTAAATTTAACGGATTAGTGCAACTTAATCACATCAATAATTCGCACGGACGCATGCTTGACCTGCTCTACGCTAACAATGCTGCAGCTAAATTGTGTTCGCCTGTCTTTCCAAGTGAACAACACTTGTACCTCTTGACTCCTATCACCCGGCGTTTGACTTCAATATACGTATTAACTCGTCGACCCGACGCAATTCGACGACTCGACAAAACTCGACGACAACCGCATTTTATCGTTATAACTTTGCTAAAGCTGACTATGTGAAACTGAACGACATGATATCAATGTTTAACAATAGCTTTCATTGTTCCAATTTTATTTCACTTTACGAAGCAGTATGTTCATTCTCGTCCTACATGCTGCAAGCCTTTGTTGTATGCGTCCCAGTTCAGCGTCCTAAACCTAACCCCCCCTGGGCGGACCGCACACTCAAACGACTCAAACGTGTAAAAAGAGCTGCTTATCGTCACTACCAAACGCGCCGCTGCCAAAGATCTCGCTCGATCTATTTTGATACGCACTCTTTATACTGCGGCTATAACAGGTTTCGATATGGCACATTACTTACATATCCGGCGCTACAACCGCTTTGCGGTCTTGGCCTGCCTCAGGAGTGTCCGTAACCGCTCACGGTCGCGCGCCTTCGTCTGCCAGTCCGTTATCCCGGCCTTAAAGGCGGACGCCTCCACGCCATCTTGTCACCTCAATTTGGGTCTACCGCGCCTCCTCTGTCCTTGTGGAAGGCCTGAAAAGACTTTACGGGCTGGGTCGTCCGTTTCCATGCGTACAACATTGCCAGCCCACCGGAGCCTGGCGAGCTTGATACGCTGTACGACAGTGAGGTCGCCGTACATCTCGTATAGCTCGTCATTATAGCGGCTCCTCCATTGTCCTTCCACACATACGGGGCCAATTATCCTTCTGAGCATCTTCCTCTCGAACGCGGCTAAGAGGGTTTCGTCAGATTTGGACAGTGTCCATGTCTCAGAGGTGTATGTGAGTACTGGTACTATATAGGTACTATATAGTCCCAGCTTCGTCCGTCGCGACAGGTTCTTTGAGGTGAACTGCTTTTTCAGGCTGTAGAATGACCGGTTGGCAGCCAGCATCCTAGCGCGCAACCCAGCTTCCATACTGTTGTCGTTGCTGACCTTTGACCCAAGATAGGTGAATTCTAAGACGACTTCAAACGTGCGTTCACCTATCTGTACATCACACCTACGTAGATTCTGATTATTTATTGGTAGGCCCGCTGATGTTGCCACCATCAGTTTAGTCTTTGCCTCGTTTATCTGCAATTCGAGGCTCTCTGCCGCCTGCTCGATCCCTTGGTAGGCTTCTGCTACATAGGAGAGCCGCAGACCAATGATGTCTATATCACCAGCGTATGCCAGGATCTGGGTTGACTTATAGAAGATGGTTCCCGTAGTCTCCACCCTCGAGTCGCGGATGGCCCTCTGTAGCGCCAAGTTGAATAGGAGACAGACAAGCCCGTCCCCCAGGCGCAGACCCTTGGTGGTAGCAAAAGGTCCTGAGAGTTTTCCATCCACCCTCACCTGGCATGTGACGTTGGTCATAGTCATTCTAACTAGCCTTATCAGTTTGGCCGGGATTCCAAATGAGCTCATAGCGTCGTACAGTTTTACCCTGGCTATGCTATCAAACGCGGCTTTAAAGTCTATGAAGAGATGGTATGTGTCGTTTTTGTATTCAGCCATCTTCTCCAAGATCTGCCGCATGGTGAAGATTTGATCAGCGGTTGATTTTCCGTTTCGGAATCGTCTTTGATAGTTTCCGACTATCTCTTCGACGTGCGGGACAAGACGATCCTGAAGGATCAGGGAGAATATTTTATAGGTGGTACCGTAATACTCCGTTCAACACCGTAACGTAGTTATTGCAGTCCAACCTGTCTCCCTTCTTGCATATGGGGTAGATGATGCCGAGATTCCAATCACAAGGAATTCACTATCCCACGCCTCATTAACAATTTGATGAATCTCGTTTTCTAGTCGTGCACCTCCATTCTTGACCAGTTCAGCTACAATTCCGTCGGTTCCGGGTGCCTTGTTATTTTTCAGACGACGGATAGCCTTTCGTGTTTCTTCTATGCTAGGTGGCAGTAGCATGACACTATCTGCTAGTGGCGCTTCTAGCTGTTCGCTAAACTGGTCGTTGAGTAATTCATCAAAGTACTGAGCCCACCGTGAGAGGACCTCTGGCTGGTTACTGACCAGATCTCCATCCTTGTTGCGATAGCAGGTAACCTTAGGTATAACGTTGTTTCGGTGACCTGCTATCGCTAGGTAAAACTTTCATGTTGGTCCGTACGCCTCTCTGGTTTGCTCGAGTTCCCGCATGTTTTGCTCTTCCAAAGCACCCGCTTCTTGGAGCGGTGAACTCATTTCTCTTCGCGTCTGAGCCGTGAGTATTCCTCTGCGCATGCCCGCGTTCTATGCCGTTGCTGCATTGCTCGGTATGCAGCATTCTTACGTTCGGTCACTTGTCTGCATTCATCGTCGAACCAGCCAGATTTGGTGTTGCCACGACGTGGTGGGAGTATATTTCTTGCACAGTTTATTATTTTTGTTTTTAGAGCGTTCCACCTCTCGCTCGTAGTTTCATAACTGTTTTCTGGTAGTAGAAACTCGTCTAAAGCGGCTTTGAATTCCTGTTGGACAGTAATGTCCCTTAGAGAGTCCGTGCTGAGCCGAGGCAGCGTGTTTTCTCCGCCCCCATTGGCGCGGGGGCGGGCGATTCTACAACGTATCACTAAGCCAACCAAGTAGTGATCGGAATCGATATTGGCTCCTCGATAAGTTCTGACGTTTAACAGGCTCGACTGTCGTCGGCGGCTTATTAACACGTGGTCGATGTGGTTGAAGGATTCGCCATCCGGGTGCGCCCACGTCATTTTGTGGATGTCCCTCCGCGCAAATTTGGTACATCCAACAACCAGATTGTTCGCTGCGGCGAACTGGATCAATCTAATACCATTATCGTTACTGTGCTCATGCAGACTGTGACAGCCAGTGTACTGGCGGTAAATTGGCTCCCTACCGACTTTTGCGTTGAAGTCCCCCAGGATGATTATGAGATCATGCCTGGGGCACGCATCTATAGTTCTAGCGAGGCGGCCGTAAAAAAGGTCCTTCTCCTCTTCCTCTTTCTCTTCGGTAGGGGCGTGAACGTTTATGAGGCTTATATTAAAGAATTTGCCTCGCATGCGCAGGGTGCATAGCTTATCGTTTATAGCCTTGAAATCTATGATTACGGATTTCTGCCGGGGACCTACGGCGAAACCCGTCGCGAGCACGCGGTGGCGGTCGTGGCAGCTGTAGTAAATATCGTAGCAATGCTTACCACGCCTGTTCTGCACACCGTTCCCTAGCCACCGAATCTCTTGTAGAGCTACGAGGTCCATGCTCAGTGTGGCTAGGGCATCATCAAGTTTTTTCAAGGCTCCGGCTTCGCTAAGAGTGCGTACGTTCCATGAGCCCATTTTAAGAGTAGTCCTGGGGCATTGCGTAGGGTCGGTATCGTTGGTTCCGTTTCGATGATTCCTGGTGCTTTCCGTAGTCTATAAATCGATGGGACTGGGTGATTGGTCCCGCGCCCACGTGACCGTTTTGTTTAGCGTCGGGTTGCCCCCCCGACGTTCAGGCACCCAGTTTCCCGGGATACCCATCCCCTTCCTGGTTTGCCATATGCCACCATCCGCCCAAGGGGTTGGATCAAGTCCGTGTACCCAAGCTTGGATATGTGGTGACTCACGTTACCGCTCTGCACGACGAGGACGTGTCAGAATAGGAGTTGGATGGGAGAGCCTGTATTAACCCTCGAGGGGGCTTCGGATCCCATCCCATTGCGAAATGGGACATATTTGAGTAAAATTCAACGTAACCTCTGCAGGTGGCCTGACTCGTTTTGGCGCTTCTATAAGAGCAAAACAAAATCCACGCACACACCGAAATCTATTACGTACAAAGGAGCAACAAGTGCCAACACTAATGAAATGTGCAATCTCTTCGCGAATCGCTTTGCAGATTGCTTTTCACCGGCCATGAATGATACCGATACCATTGATGCTGCTCTCGTCAACACTCCGGCTGGCGCAATTAACATGAGCACTCCTTTAATCGACAGTGAGATCGTTTTATCTGCCCTAACGCAACTAAAGCCTTCCTTCGCTCCTGGACCTGACGGAATTCCTTCTACCGTGCTGAAACGCTGTCAAACGACAGTAGCACCTATCTTTGCAAAAATGTTCAATGGATCGCTAGCGAATGGCTACTTTCCCAAAACATAAAGGAAATCTTGGATGGTTCCTATTTACAAAAAGGGCGACAGGACAGATGCCATCAACTACCGGGGTATTACATCTTTGTGTGCCATTGCCAAGGTGTTCGAACTAGTGATATACAAACATCTGCTACATGCATGCCGCAGCTACCTAAGCCCGTATCAACATGGATTCGTGCCAAAAACGTCGACTACCACGAACCTGGTTGAATTTGTAGCCTATTGCACTAGTCTAATTGATGCCGGAGCTCAAGTCGATGCAATTTATACAGATCTGAAAGCAGCATTCGACTCTCTTCGCACGCACGCACGCGCAATTCTTCTCGTTAAACTCGATAAGCTAGGATTTCCCAGCTCGCTCGTACAGTGGCTTAAGTCTTACCTAATTAATCGCACATACATCGTGAAAATTGATAAGCACATGTCCAAAGAAATAGTCAGCAGCTCGGGTGTGCCACAAGGAAGCAATATTGGCCCGCTTCTCTTCATATTGTTCATCAACGATGTTACCCTCGCTTTACCTCCCGACAGTATCAGTCTGTTTGCCGACGACGCAAAAATTGTTGCGCCTATTCACAACACAGGTGATTGTACATTCCTGCAAGACTGCATCGAAATTTTCTGTTCGTGGTGCAAGCGTAATGGACTGACTATCTGCATCGAGAAATGCTACTGTGTGTTTTTTAGTCAAAGCAGGAGCCCAGTGACTGGGACCTACTTCATGGACAGCACTGCAGTTAATCGACAGAATCATGCCAAATACCTGGGCGTTCTGCTTGAATCTAGTTTGAACTTTAAACAGCATATCGATGACGTTGTAGCCAGAGGAAATCAATTACTTGGCGTGGTTATCCGGACAACTAATGAATTCCGCAACCCCATGTGCATCAAAGCTGTCTACAACTGCATCGTTCGTTCGGTTCTGGAATATTCGTGCGTAGTCTGGAGCCCAACTACCGCTTCTTCAATTGCTCGACTTGAGGCGATTCAACGTAAGCTCACGAGATATGCCCTACGCCTACTTCCCTGGCAGGATCGCAATAATCTTCCTCCGTATGCTGCGCGGTGCCGTCTTCTAGGCCTTGAACCTCTTTCGGTTAGAAGACGCAATGCACAGTGCTCTTTCATCGCTGGATTGCTAAATGGCTCTATCGACTCATCGCCTTTGTTGCATCGAGTCGATATCTATGCACCATCCCGAACACTTAGGTCTAGAGAAACTCTACGGCTCGCTCAACCCCGTTCCAGTGCTGGTCGGTCTGACCCTATGTTCCGCATGTCGGCTGTCTTCAACACTGTCTCGGATTGCTTCGACTTCGACATCTCAACTCAGTGCTTCAAGGAACGTCTCCGGCTTTTGCCGTGGCCGCAGTGAATTGCGATGCAAATTTTGTTTTTGCTATGTATTTTTTTTTTAATGAACTGTTACATCTTAATTAGGCCATGCGGCCCGTTGAAGATTAATAAATAAGTAATAATAATAATAATTTGTCCCGTGCGTGGTAAGTGATCCTCCCTTATCCTGTTATTCTTGTTCTCCATACAGTTAAATCGTTGGCTAGGGCTCTCCGCCATGGAGGCGGAGCTTATGGATGAATCTGATGAAGGCTTCATTACAGTGAAGCGCAAAAGTTCTGACCCAAGGCAGATGGCGATGAAAAAGGTTTTACATGGACCTTTAGTTTCAACATCGCGAGATGATTCTGCTAAAGCGAATTAAAAATCAAGGGCCAAAACGTATCATGCTTCTTTTAACGGGGCACATAACGTTTTTTCTATGCCTCGTACCAAGCCGCTTGACGTTAGATCGATCACAGCATGAAAGGACTGCATTCTACGGCAGAATGCAAGGATGACACCCAAAAGTGCGTTCATTGCAAACAGGAATGGCACGAGGTGTCTACCTGCTCAGAGTACCGCAAAAAGCAGCTCGAGTATAAAAAAGTCGTCCTTTATAATTCAAAGAGGTCATTTGCCGATGTTTTGAAGATAACCTCAGAAGTGAATCCGTTCGATGCACTCTCACTTCTTGAGGGTAATGAACTGTTGCCCAATTTGGCCCCTCTAACAGGAAGGAAAAGATTGATTACACTGAGGGTGTCAATCAAAGGGATCCAGTAAAACAAAATTGTTCCCCCTAAAAAGGCACTTCGACGTCACGTTGATGCGACCTAACGCCAATCCCAGGGTTCCATGCCCCCACGTGATGTTCGTCCACTTTCCCGTAACCCTCCCAATCCTAGCAATCTGGATTTCCCCAGTGAACCCAGATTTTTCTCCAGGCAATCCCAAGCCTGACAGAAATCTTACAATCCCTCCTAGACTCCCTTTCCCTCCCGGAACCCCTATCCGTGCTAATCCTTTTGGCATTTCCTTTCCTAAGAGGAATGGTCAGGCAATGGTTATCAAAATGCCCATGTCTCAGTATGATGGTCCGCTTGGATGATTAATGCCTCCAATAACTTCTATAATCCTGTTAAAAAACGAAGCGGAAATATAATTCAATGCCGAACACGTTAAAGCCTTTTGGTTGTACTTTAGCTGTTGCCAAAAAATATGTCTTTTTATTCCGCCAGTTCGTTTGTAAATAACGCTCTGGCTAATTTTGCGAGTCTTTTTAGCCTATTTCCTTAAACATATTCTCTCTTTTTCCCATCTCTTTTCCTCTTTCACCAATTCCTAACGCATATGTCGACAGGTCGTTGGAACCATCCTATTTTGCTGTTGTAAGGTTCCAACAATGTCCCCCCAAGTGTGGCACAGTTGAATCACCTGGCATTTCACATCAACTGTAGCTTCACTTCCTATAGACCTGTCAATTACGTTCGCGTGTTGTTATTGTCGTCCGTGGATTACATGTGCTTTTCATGATAGACTTATAGTATTAACAGATTTGCTTGAACGGTGCGTCTATGATGATAGCTGAACCGTTACAATTAGTCACCAAATCGAAATTCTAAACTGTTCCCGCAAAACATACGAGTAACGTGTGCTTTCCTAATCTAGCAGGAAAGCTAGCGTTTGCTAAATAATTAGACCACATCACTGCATGTCGCTTCCTCTCGGCTAGGAGTTATTGTTCGTCCTTCATAGCTAAGTATACAAGCCCTCGGCTTACTGCTCCATCTAAAACGAGAATATTTTAGTTTTAGGTGTACAGCATATCATACCGTCGATCAACTTATGGCGCATCGTAAATCGCTCTGCATTTGCATCTGAAGCTCCCGATGCTCTTTCTGGACTGCGTTGTGGAGGCTTCCTTATGCGCTTTAGCTATCTTCCTGAACACTTAGCAGTGGAAAAGGGACCCAGAACATCGGTTGCGTATCGCACACGGCTGGGCTGGTGTACTGTCAACTGCTATTTTTTCCGGATAGACGCTCGGCATACTAGTTGCGTTACGGTAAGCTGGATGAATCGTACCATTTAGACGTCACTAGTTCTATCGACTGTGCCCCAAGCTGATGCCGATAAGGATGATTCCTCTCTGAAGCCAGCGCCATATGATTCAACCTACAGCAGGTTCTGCGGCCGGAAGGGTTCATTTTGCTACTGCTACTCATCAGATTCCACTGGAACTCGAGCCATGTCGCTATCACCACACAATTCGTCACCCAGCTGATCAATCCATCGTCCATCACCTTCGGTAGGGCTTTCCTTGTCGTCGTCCAATCAACATATATGGTGCGAATTACATTCTTCGCATACTCTTGCTCGATGACGGCTGTTTGTAGAAGCCGTGTTTGTGATCCTGAGTGTGTAGTGTAATCCAAGTGTTGTGTCGACTGGTGCATTTTGTTTCTCGTGTGTTTGAAGTATGTGAAAGTTTCCGTCTTCGAAAGCATAGGTTTTCGTGATTTCTTTGGTATACGGTATGTGACATTTGTCGCAAGTGCGTTGAGTTTCCTAAATTAATCACGCCTCTTAAGACAGTTGCGTCACCAGGATGCTGCGTGTGTATTGTATAGCTCGAATACATCGTATTGTTGTGTTGTGTTGCGTAGCTCTTATTAGTGTGCGTGTCATAAGTACAAAGTTCATGACCCACGAAAGGCCATTTTCTCTTGCCGCGATTTGTCTCATAAAATGCTCCATCCCGCGAAACCGCACGACAAATGCTATCTTTGATTTCACTGGTTTGGCGCTGTCCATTTTTTGCGCAATGCCTATTGTCGAACTGCTTCGGACATCCTCTACGAGCGTCCGCAGTTTGCGTAAAGATTTATCTTTTATTTTGCGTCGTCTTTCGTGCGCAGATCTCGTCCCTTCCGTCCCGACCCGCATTCTTTGCGTCTCACCCTTACACCCGTGTCTATGCAGCTCACCCGCCTTACTCCTGTACACCTGTTTGCGAGGACTCGCGTCTCCTGTTTCAGGGATGCTCCTCAAGGCGACTACTTCCGACGTGATGAGTTGGCGACGATGTAAAGTTCCCGCCTTACTCTGCACCCGCTCATAAGGCATCAATTTTCCATTTTCTGGAATGCACCTTCCGGGGGTGACTACTTCCGACGGGATGGCAGCTTCGCGCAATGTTCCCGGGAGAAATGCTCCGCTAGGGTCGATGGAAACGTACACGCGTTCCATCTTCGGACTCGTCTTTCGGTAGCTCTTTCCACCCTTCGCATACGACGCGTACTCAGCCTTCCTTTCACTCGTCACTTGCAACACGGGTTATGATTAACGCGAATAGAAACGCCCGCGCGACTTACTTCGACCGCGAGACGATATTTCGACACAATTGTTGACTAATATTTTTTGGAATATTAAAAAACGAAGCGGAAATATAATTCAATGCCGAACACGTTAAAGCCTTTTGGTTGTACTTTAGCTGTTGCCAAAAAATATGTCTTTTTATTCCGCCAGTTCGTTTGTAAATAACGCTCTGGCTAATTTTGCGTGTCTTTTTAGCCTATTTCCTTAAACATATTCTCTCTTTTTCCCATCTCTTTTCCTCTCTCACCAATTCCTAACGTATATGTCGACAGGTCGTTGGAACCATCCTATTTTGCTGTTGTAAGGTTCCAACAAATCCAATGGAACTGCAGAAGTTTTTTGGGGAAAATAGGGCAAAACAATTGTAACGCATTTGCCCTAAGCGAAATTTGGCTCTCACCCGATAAAAATATTACCTTCCCAGGATATAATATTATTCGTCAAGATCGACATGATCCAGCCAGTGATAGGCGTGTTGGGGGAGTGTTAAAAGGTATTCGAAGTAGTCACAGCTTCTACGGAATACCCCTCCCCACACCCGAGGGAATGGAATACGTCGCTAAATCGAATACAGACAAAACTAGGGGATCTTGACGTTTCTATTGCTTGAATTTATATCCTACCGAGAGCCAATCTGGACCCAAAGAAGATCAACAAGGATCTTGAAACCCTAGTAATGGTACTACCAAAACCGTTTTTCATCCTAGGCGACTTTAACGCGCATTGATCAGATTGGGGTTGCACGCATGACGATAATCTTGCACCAATCATTAGGGATATCTGCGACACATACAGTTTGACGATTTTAAACTCTGGCGAAGCAACTAGGATGCCCTCATCTATGGCACGATCCAGCGCAATAGACCTATCTCTTTGTTCATCGTCCTTAGGGCTGGATTCTATGTAGAAGGTAATCCAAGACCCGCTTGGTAGCGACCATCTGCCAATAAAGGTCTCGATTATCAAAAGGAGTCACACAGTCGATCTAGTCCCTGTTAATTGTGACTTAACGAGGAACATCGACTGGACGAAATACGGCGACCAAATGACCGCTTTGCTAAACCGCGTAGAACCCAGTTTCTCCGTTAATGAGGAGTATACAAATCTCGTTATGGCAATAAACGAGTGCGCCCTCGGTGCCCAAACGAGGCCGCCCCCCAAGCAAGGATTTTTAAAAGACCACCCACTCCTTGGTGGGACGCAGATTGTAAAGCGGCATTCTCAGCGAAGCGCCAGGTATAGAGACACCGGTTCCATGGATCGATACATCCATTATAGAGGCCTCGAGCGTAGGTGCAAAAACTTGCTTAAAGCAAAAGAGGTCATGCTAGCCGAGGTATGTAAAAAACCTCAAGCCTTCCACTTCGCTAACGGAGCTTTAGAGCATGGCGAAAAGGATGCGCAACTGCAAAGCAACAAACGAGAGCGAAAGGGTTTCTGAGACATGGCTAGAGCCATTTGCACAAAAAGTCTGCCCTGATTTCGCTCAAGCACCACCATTTCAACAGAGTGCTCATGAGAGTGATCCGCAAATGGATTCACCGTTCGCAATGGTTGAGCTACCGCTTGATCTGTACTCCAGCAATAATTCGTCGCCAGGACTGGATCTGATTCGGAACAATTTGCTCCATAATCTGAAAAATTTGGCGAGGAAACGGCTGTTGAGATTATTCAACATTGTGTTGGAGCTTAACACCGTCCCGTTGGAGTGGAGATAAGTGAAAGTAGTCACCCTTTTGAAACCTGGTAAACCAGCATCAGAATACAACTCATATCGACCGATAGCAATGTTATCTTGTCTGCGAAAATTATTTGAGAAAATTATTCTTTTTAGACTGGACAATTGGCTTGAATCCAAAGGCCTCTTGTCAAGTCAAGTACCTCCCCCCCCACCCCCCAAAGTACCCAAGGGTAGCAACGATTGCTTGGCGCTGTTTGTGTCCGAAATCGAGATAGCTCATTCTCGTAAAGAAATGATGGCATCTGTATTTCTTGACATCCAGGGGGCTTTTGCCTCAGTATCAGTCAATGTTCTGTGTCAAAACATTCACAATTCAGTATCGCTGTCTTAGAATCGCGCTGGGTAGCATGAAGTCGACTCATAACATGTCACTCGAAGTGATGTCCGGAGTGATGCCGCTAAAGCTACGTTTTGAACTACTATCGCTTCGCCTTTTCGTCCATTCTACAGTATGAAATCCATTGATAATCGAGAACTTTGAAACACTGCAAGAAATAGGTTCTAAATGCAAAATCATGAAGGTCTATCGTGATTTTGTTTGTCTGCAGGTGCACCCTAGTACTTCTCAAAGTATAACTAGTGCCAGCTTACCAGAGTCCTACAGTTCCATTTTAAGTGTAGATATCTTGTTGAGGGAGGCAATTAAAACTATCCTTGATAATCTTCGCTGGATGACAATTCCCAACATTTTTGTGCAAAGACATGGCCATCCAAATCTAAACCATTTTTACACTGACGGATCCTCATCAAAGCAGGGCATTGGCTTTGGTGAATACAACACGTGCTCCGAAGCATTCATTAAATTACGCCAACCATGCTCAGTATATGTAGCGGAGCTCGCCGCAATCTTTTATGCTGTTGGTTTTGTACAACTTTTATTCACGCACTCGTATAATACCACACCGTACAATTATATTCTCCCGCACTCGCACCGTACAATTCGAAGGATAATTCAGAAGAGAGCGATCGCCCGATCGAACACCTACTTTTATGCGCACCTGCTTTGCTCTCACGCACCTTGCTTTGCTCGGCCCTACGCTTCGTGTACTACGCTTCGTGTGCCATACTTCGTGTGCTACGCTTCGTGTGCTAGGCTTCGTGCCCTTATCTGTTCTAACTCTGTTCTAGATGCTCTAACTCTAACATCTGTGCTAACGGTTTGTAACGCTTCCGTTATCCTATCGCTACCTTTCTTGCTGACTAACCTTTGAGGTCGGAGTCACGACAGCGATAGATGTGCTGCTGGGGACACGGACTTCCAAGCATATTTATGCCATATTGCCACCAGCGATTACACCACACAACCCCCCACCAGTGACGGAGTCGCGATCAACAATACTAATTGTGTGTCGCTGGTTGTAATTCGGTTGTAGTTTTAATTGTCCACCAAGAACCGAACACCCTTTTTTTGTATTTTCCTTTTTGGGAGAGACCTTCCATTTCAAACGCAGATTTTAGACGGTCTATCGAAACGAATTCATTTTTGCCTTTGATTTTCACCGTGAAAATGTTTCTACATCTCCGAACCACCTCATATGGTCCTTCATACGGTGCCTGTAGGCTCTTCTACCTTCTTACTTTATCTACCCGCACAAAAACATGCTTACATGTATCCAAACCTTTCGGTATATATGTGGCTGTGCTATCATTTAGTTGGGTAGGATTTGGATCAATTCGTCTAAATGCTTCTTTTAATTTTTGGATAAAATCCGGCAAGTCTTCTATTGTTTTTGGAGCAGAAGGTATGAATGCTTCGGATGGCAGCCGCAGGCTTTCTCCGTATACCATTTCTGCTGGTGATCCATTCAAAGCGTCTTTGTATGCTACGCGAATGCCCAGTAGAATCAAGGGCAGACGCGAGATCCAATGAGTAGTGTCTTCACACGCTTTTAATGCAGATTTTAAATGGCGATGAAATCGCTCAACCATTCCGTTGGCTTGAGGGTGGTATGCGGTCGTTTTGATGTGGTTTGTTCCCAGTAATTTTGTCAGTTCTTCAAATAAATTTGATTGAAACTGTCTAATTCTATCGGTAGTAATTGTTAATGGGCACCCAAACCGTGGAATAACTGGACTCGGGCACCTTTGACATCCTTGACATGCCCGAGTCCAGTTGCCCACATCCGTGTTCATTGAGGGCCAGAAAAACCTTTCTGATAAGAGTTTCCGTGAGGCACGAATGCCTGGATGAGACATATTGTGCAAGCTGTAAAATGTTGATTTCCTTAGAGAAAGAGGGACATATAACCTATTACGCCCTGTGGATGACTCAAACATTAGGTTGTTCTTATCGAGAATCAGCCCATTCAATTTATATTTGGAGTCTTCCCTTTTATCTTTTAAAATTCTTTGTAGCTGATCATCTATTTGTTGATATTTGGCAAAATTTTCGTAAGAAATTTCTGTGATCGATTCGGATTCTCCGATTCGGGATAGGGCATCAGCAACGACATTACTCTCGCCAGTAATATATCTAATGTCCGTTGTGAATTGCGATATAAAATCTAGTTGCCTACTTTGTCTCGGCGATTTCTCTGCTTTGGACATGAGGACATGGACTAGTGGTTTATGGTCAGTATAGACCGTAAATATTCTGCCTTCTAGAAAATGTCGAAAGTGCTTAATTCCTAGAGTTATTGCAAGCAATTCTCTGTCGAATGTGGAGTACCTCTGTTCCGTGGGCGTCATCATTTTGGAGAAAAACGCAAGAGGTTCCGGTATTCCTTGGTTGACTTGCTGCAAAACTGCCCCAACGGCAAAATTGGATGCATCAGTCGTCAGTGTGTAAATGGCGTCACACTTAGGATGCACAAGCATGGTGGCGTTCGATAGCTCACTTTTGATGTGTTTTAGGGCCTCCTCGCATTCGTCTGACCATACGAATTCTTTTTTGCTTTTTTTGCTGTGTTCCTTCACCAGTTTGTGTAGCGTTCTTAACTTGTGTGAAACATTGGGAATAAAGCGATGGTAATAGTTTACCATTCCCAAGATTCTTTGAAGTTGTTTTACAGTAGTTGGCGCGGGAAAGTTGCAAATTATTTCAATTTTAGCCGAGGTTGGACTTATTCCCTTTTCACAAATGGTGTGACTTAGGAAATCGATTTTATTAACACCAAACACACATTTTGATGGCTTGAATTTTATGTCGTGGTCCGTTAAACGTTTTAAAACCATATGTACGTGCTCTAAATGGGACTCACGCGATAGGCTGGCGATCAAAATGTCGTCAATGTAGACGAATACAAAATCTAGGTCTTGGAAAATGTTGTTCATTAGTCGTTGGAAGCTTTGACTCGCATTTCTGAGACCAAAGGGCATCCTCAAGAATTCGAACAACCCAAACGGTGTAGTTATCGCCGTTTTGTGAACATCTTCCTCGGCTACCGGTATGATGTGATATGCCCGCACGATATCTAACTTTGTAAAAAAATTACAACCATCTAGATTCATTGTAAAATCTTGTATGTACGGGATCGGATATCGATCTGGAATTGTGATAGCGTTCAACCGTCGATAGTCGCCGCATGGTCGCCAATCTGCATCGGATTTGGGTACCATATGTAATGGCGAAGAAGCTGACGAATATGATACTCTACAGATTCCCAAGTCCAACATGTGTTGGAATTCCGCTTGAGCAATCTTCAACTTCTTTGGATCGAGACGGCGGGGTTTGGCAAACGGCAGTGAACTTTTTGTTTCTACAGGGTGGCATCGTAGAAGTGATACACCTATTCGAGTACCCCTTTTTTGTGTTTTCTGTCACTGTGTGTCAAACTCATGAGCATATTTTGACAGCTTAATTTGTTTACTATTTATCGTAAAAAACGTACACTTAGTACTCACTTCAGTTTTCTCATATATTATAGTGGATTCATGTCGAGAACAAATAAAAATCTCGCATTTGCATGGATTGACAAACATACAGATTAAGCAGAAACTGTATCATGTCAATTTAAGTCGATTATTCATCTATAGGACCATCAATCGATACGAGGAGACAGGCATGGTTGTTCCAAAGAAGAAACCGGGCAAAAAACAACATTTGCATTTGGACGGATTCAAGACACGGTTGTTAAAGATATGGGTGAAATGCCGGATGAAGTTGTGCGTGCGGCCTGCAACGATTTCCAAAAGCGCCTACGGGCGGTTATCAAGTGTAAAGGTGCAAGATTTGAAATAAATTGAGTGAAATGCAGGTTTAGTACCAATAGAAGCTATTTAAATCGATCTCTAAGAGAAATCAAACCTGGTGTCAATTTTATTACAAAAACAAAGTGTATCACTTCTACGATGCCACCCTGTATATGGTGGACTACCGAATGTTTGACTGGTTTCTTATAATCCGGCGTATCCATCAGTGATGGATACTCTTTTAAAAGATTCTCAAAACCATTGGAGTTGGCGTGTTCACAAAAGCAATAGTTGCGATCGTTTCTTGTCCCGTACGATGATCAATCAACCTTTTCCTTCTGAGGTCGACCCATAAGTCGTTTTTTGCCAAAAAATCAGCTCCTATTATCGGTCGATTTACTTCGGCTAGTATAAAACAATAAAAAAAATACTCTCCTCAGGCCAAGGCTTAGTTGCAACAACTTTGTTCCATAGGTAGCAATAAGGCTTCCATTAGCTGCTACAAGTGAGTGTTCTGCCTGTCTGATTACTTTCCCTAGCAAATTGTAAGGAATGACGAACACATCGGCTCCTGTATCCACTAGGAAAGTGAATTTTGTCATTTCATCATCTATAAAAAGGCGATAGGAGTCGAATATTGCTCTTGGGTTGTCCGCCACTACCGTTGAGCATATTAGTTTTTTTGTTGAGAAAAATTACAAGGTTTTTGGCATCTTCGTGCTTGATCACCAAATCTAAAGTGAAAATAGCACATTGGATGTTTTCGAACCTGTGACGGCGTTCTTGAGCGACTGCCACTCGATGATCGATTTCGTTGGCGTCCTCTATTGTTACGATCTGGTTGTACTGAGATCGTTTTTAGCATGTCTCTCAATTCGGCAATTTCCTGCCGCAGGGTATTCATTTCGTTAAAGGGATTCCCACCCGATGTTTCTTTGAAGGAAGGCCCTGCGATTGACGAAATCGCACCGGCTTGGGTTGCTTCCCACAGCCTGTCTGCCACCTTTAAAAGTTCACCGATGTCAGCACGTGTCTCCGGTGTCGGTTTTTCGGTGGTCCTCAGAGCGGTCAGCACCACAAGGCGGAGCGGTCGCAACAGAAGGTTTATAGCACGCGGTTGGGTAACCGGCAAAACGGTTGGGGTGCGGCGGTACGCTAATTGTTGCCGATAGATTTTTCGTAGCCACACCAGCGCGGTGAAGCACAATCTTAGCACCCTTTTTGTACCACTTCCTGGGAACCTTTTCACACCACTTTTTATCACCACTCGCGACATGTTATCGGATCACCTGATCACGTCGGGGTCACCACTTGTTGGTTTTGTACAACTTTTATTCACGCACTCGTATAATACCACACCGTACAATTATATTCTCCCGCACTCGCACCGTACAATTCGAAGGATAATTCAGAAGAGAGCGATCGCCCGATCGAACACCTACTTTTATGCGCACCTGCTTTGCTCTCACGCACCTTGCTTTGCTCGGCCCTACGCTTCGTGTACTACGCTTCGTGTGCCATACTTCGTGTGCTACGCTTCGTGTGCTAGGCTTCGTGCCCTTATCTGTTCTAACTCTGTTCTAGATGCTCTAACTCTAACATCTGTGCTAACGGTTTGTAACGCTTCCGTTATCCTATCGCTACCTTTCTTGCTGACTAACCTTTGAGGTCGGAGTCACGACAGCGATAGATGTGCTGTTGGGGACACGGACTTCCAAGCATATTTATGCCACATTGCCACCAGCGATTACACCACAATGCCTTAGTATTGATAAGTGCATGCCCTCCGGATCAGTATGTATTTTTTTCAGACAGCCTAAGTGCTCTTGAAGCATTAAAATCCATGAAGGCTATTAAGAGCCCAGACAATTTTGTAAAAGAAATTCTAAAAGTCCTAAGCTCCCTGTTTGAAAATTCGTTTCGAATATCCCTGGTATGGTCGCTTGCTCATTGCGGCATCTTAGGAAACGAGAAAGCAGACCATTTGGCCATGAAGGGTGCTTCGGAAGGGTCCTTTTACGATAGACCTATCCTCCCTCACGAGTTCTTACGGGCCCCACAGGCTTTCTGCATTGCACGCTGGCAGATCTTGTGGGACACGGATGAACTCGGGAGGTTCCTGTACTCGATCTCTCCTAGAGTTTCTTTAAAACCTTGGTTCCGCAATATCTATGGAGAGCGTGCATTCATTCGAATGATGTCTAGACTTAGGTCTAATCATTTCGCATTTGGCGCACATCTCCAGCGTATAGGACAGGTCGACACGAAAGCATGTGGCTGCGGTCTTGAATTTCACGACATAGACCATCTTCTATGGTCTTGCGTGGAATACAAGGCTGCACGACCAACTTTGTTGGATGCAGTCGAAAAGCTGGGAAGATCTCCTGGTGTTCCCATCCGGGATATACTAGCTGCTAGCTACTTTTAAGGATCATCTTTGAGTTCTGCAAGGCTAACGGATAAACTGTGTAATATTCCTATTACAGAACTATTGTAGCTGGCTGTGTATTGGTTGGTCGTTGTCATAGTCATGCACTCTCACGTCGATGGCATGGATCGCGGGGTGCTATGGAGGGACTTGCTCCCTCGCAGCATCTTCGCGGTTTTTGGCAGCGAGGTGCGGTCATGTATCATCGTCATGCGGCTTGCTCTTGCATGGCTGGCTGAATAAGTAATGTATCACACTCCCACTCCATCTATTTGTCTTTGTGCTACATGTTGCAAATCGTCAGTTTTCTTGTGATGAGAGGCTGTACGTATGAATGAATGAATTAATGAGCGTGGTTTGTAGGGATGTTGGGTCAGCTACAGCTTGAGACAGAAGGTCTTTGCATGGACGAAGTCCTTGAACCTTGTAATTGAACCTTTAACAGATTATGAGGAGCCACAGAGAAAATCAAACACATCTAGGGGACAAATACAGAAAATTCATAACTAAATTCATGTAGAAAATATTCCACAAATAGCAAGAAAAGAAATCGAAAATCTCATCACCAAATTCTCGGATATATTTTGTTAAGAAGATGAACCGGACTCTACTAACAATTTTTATACCCAGGAAATTTCATTGAAAGATAACATTCCTTCTTATATACCAAATTATAAGCAAATACATTCACAAACTGAGGAAATGCAATCGCAGGTAGAAACGATGTTGAAAAATAACATTATTGAACATTCTGTTTCGTCATATAATTCACCCATACAAGGGTCCTTTCCGTTTTAAGCTCATAGACTGAAATTTCAGCCTGTCAGCTGTTTTCTTTGTATCGCAGTTTTCGAGCAGCTATCTAAGTGGGTATAATGTGCAGGTGGGCTTATCATTATTATTATTATTTTTATTATTTATTTAATCTTCAACGGCCCGTATGGCCTAATTAAGATGTAACAGTTCGATTGAAAAAAAATACATAGCAAAAATAAGATTTGCATCGCAATTCACTGCGGCCACGGCAAAAGCCGGAGACGTTCCTTGAAGCACTGAGTTGAGATATCGAAGTCGAAGCAATCCGAGACAGTGTTGAAGACAGCCGACATGCGGAACATAGGGTCAGACCGACCAGCACTGGAACGGGGTTGAGCGAGCCGTAGAGTTTCTCTAGGCCTAAGTGTTCGGGATGGTGCATAGATATCGACTCGATGCAACAAAGGCGATGAGTCGATAGAGCCATTTAGCAATCCAGCGATGAAAGAGCATTGTGCATTGCGTCTTCTAACCGAAAGAGGTTCAAGGCCTAGAAGACGGCACCGCGCAGCATACGGAGGAAGATTATTGCGATCCTGCCAGGGAAGTAGGCGTAGGGCATATCTCGTGAGCTTACGTTGAATCGACTCAAGTCGAGCAATTGAAGAAGCGGTAGTTGGGCTCCAGACTACGCACGAATATTCCAGAACCGAACGAACGATGCAGTTGTAGACAGCTTTGATGCACATGGGGTTGCGGAATTCATTAGTTGTCCGGATAACAACACCAAGTAATTGATTTCCTCTGGCTACAACGTCATCGATATGCTGTTTAAAGTTCAAACTAGAGTCAAGCAAAACGCCCAGGTCTTTGGCATGATTCTGTCGATAAACTGCAGTGCTGTCCATGAAGTAGGTCCCAGTCACTGGGCTCCTGCATCGACTAAAAGACACACAGTAGCATTTCTCGATGCAGATAGTCAGTCCATTACGCTTGCACCACGAACAGAAAATTTCGATGCAGTCTTGCAGGAATGTACAATCACCTGTGTTGTGAATAGGCGCAACAATTTTTGCGTCGTCGGCAAACAGACTGATACTGTCGGGAGGTAAAGCGAGGGTAACATCGTTGATAAACAATATGAAGAGAAGCGGGCCAATATTGCTTCCTTGTGGCACACCCGAGCTGCTGACTATTTCTTTGGACATGTGCTTATCAATCCCAAGGTGTATGAATTTAGAAGGCTGATTTTTATCACTTCTGCTCTGAATGAAGATTTAAAGAGTGGTCTGTGTATTCGTCAAGCCTTCAAAAAGCTTTTTTGAACAAAAGTTTTCACCCATCTTGTCAAAAAGTGTTATTCAAATTTGGTCATTAAAAAAACAGGCCATGAGACCACCTGGACTACATACACTTTGATTCTGGATTCCATCTCTTTAATGCACCTTGGAATAAATGTAAACACCACCTTGTTTTGCCATTTTTCGAACAGGTACTCGAATCTTATTCAGGCTTTGAGGCTAGAATAATCTAGACTGAAAATTGCAGGCTCGTTTTGTGTGTGGTTTTGTATGGAGTGTTTACATGATTTCAGCCTCCAACTGTCAAACTCCATAAAAAAAAACTGACTAGGATCGTGAAGGGCCCCACTGTTAGTATCGAAGAAATCAGTTGAAGGCAAGAAGAAATGGCGTTTAGTAGTAGATTTTCGGCAGTTGAACAAGAAAATTTTACCAGACAAATTCCCTTTACCCCGCATGAACACGATACTAGATCAGTTTGGAAGAGCCAAATATTTCAGCACATTGGACTTGATGTCAGGGTTTCATCAAATCACGCTTGATAAAAAATTGAGAAAATAGGGTAAATGTACCAATAGTGGTGCAATTTGTAGTGGTACAGATGTGTTTTAATGGATTTAAAGTGTCAGGAAGGACAATTTCTTAACATTTTAACAAATAACAATTGGAATTTGTTTTATCATTGCAATCACAACCATTTTTACCATGAAACACATCAAATTTACGAAAAAATGCATATTCTTGTGACTGCTTCGTTGTACCTATAATGGTGGTATGGTTCCTACAGTCGTCGTATCGTGTTCCTATAGTGGTGGTAAACAAAAATGCATCAAAAACAGTGTATAATATCAATGAAACATATTTTCGAAGCTGTTTTCGTATGAATAGCAAAGATTACTGCCATAATATTGGTTTCTTGCGTAATTTGATCGTAAAAAATGTATCAATTTGATCGATGAAACTATTGACTAAAGTACTGCATCACACCTGTCGTCAACCTACACCCGGAAGAGTGTCCTTGATTTGAAGTCAATTTTTCATTCAGCCATATAAGCGAATTTTGGCCTGTTTTTGGTAAATTACTTACATAAAACTAATTTATGTTGCTTATTTCAGTGAAAACAGTACGAAATGACAAAAATATCCTCGAAAAAATCTAAAACGACATGTTTCTATAGATTTTATAACTATAACCACTATAGGAACATGCCTGTTTTGTGTACCTATAATGGCACTATGATAAAAAACAATTAAAATGCATAAATATGATCAAAAGGCAAATAATTTTAGTAAAATAATTACATTTCATAACAGTTATGTTGAAAAACTAGTAACTGCGTGGATATGTGGTCATTTAAAACGTTAACAGAAATATAAGTTCCGGTATGAAATCCTATGGATTTTGGAAAAATGTTGACACATTTCACAAAATAATGGATTTTTCGGTCACTAAGTAACGGAATGGCCCATTTAACTTTTAAACCCTTTGTAAAAGACCAAAGAACATTTCACACTAACGTAAATAACTTAATTGCTTTTAATTTGCCTTATGAACCGCATTTTAGTGCAATACCACCACTATTGGTACTACCACCACTTTAGCTACGTTTACCCTATACAGCTTTTCCACACCTACAGGCCACTATCAGTTTACAAGAATACCATTTGGATTCAGCATCAGCCCAAACAGCTTTCAAAGGATAAGGGCTATCGCTATGACTGGTTTAACACCAGACATAGCATTTGTATATATAGATGATATTATATTTATTGGATGCAGTGCACGGCATCATATTAGTAATTTAGGTTAAGTTTTTGATAGACGAAGAAAGTATAACCTTAAACTAAATGCAGAGAAATGTTGTTTTTTTTTTTTAAACAGAAGTAACGTACTTAGGTCATAAAATAACAGATTAATGAATTTGTTATATATATGAACCCTGGTATTTGACAGTTGTGTCATAACGCCTGTCAGATTGACCCTACCTTTCGTTAATTGTTATACGTCATTCCTTGCATCTGTAATTATTAGAATTAATTTGAATTAATCCAATCAACCGACAGCGGTCATAATCAAATTTGACACGCGAAGCACAGAGGCCCCATCGTGGCTATGTGCCTAAGGTATTACACATCTTAATTCTTTTTTCGCTTTGTTACATCAACTCTTTAAACAAACCTCATGTGAACTTTTCTGGCTAAACAAAAAGAAAATTAAATACATTACATTTTGGTGTCAAAAGTGGGATAGTTCAGGATTAGTGTTGGGTAAAATAGCACAATTAAGTGTGCTGTGCGTACACGTACGCACATCTCAGTGTGCAGTGCACATTTCGCACTGTGCGCGCTCTCCGCACTGTGCGCACTCTCCGCACTGTGCGCGTACTCCGCACTGTGCGCGCATTTCGCACAGTGCGCGCACTTCGCACAGTGCGCGCACTTCGCACAGTGCGCGCACTTTTCGCACAATCCGTACAGTTGTGCGTATGCTGAAACACACGCGCACAGCTGAAATCAATACAATTTAATCATCGATGGCCCAAGGCATTGGGTAGAGAGAGAAACATAATTCTTTGCCAGTGTGGATGGCCGGTGCACGAGCACACCGAAACTGCGCGGAGACATTTTCTGCGAGAATCGAATGCACAGAACGCTGCGCTTGACCACCATCGAAAATCCGTTACACAACCACAAGCATACAACACATCCAGACAAAAATTTAAAGGCCCCGAAACACAATATCAACACAGCGGTCCGTAGCCGGAGAAATTATCAGGAAAAATCGGCTGACACCAAACACGCGTCTCTTTAACACTTTAAGCGCCGTGTCATATAAATTCGTATGACGGTTTTGCTCACCGTTCAGCTTTGCATCTGACGCTCAGTGATTCTCTTGAGAACGAATGAGGTAGGAAAGAGAGAACGAGAACGACATGTGCTACGCCGCTTATCGCCATGAAACAAAAGAGTGAGAACAATGGCACGAGAAACTGTCGCTCTCTTGCCATGCGCTACGTGCTCACTCAAAAACTGTGACGTCAGGCCGGCAGTCAAAGTGTTAAAACAACTATGAACTGTGAAGGTCGTAGGTAAACGACGCTCCAGTAAGTTGAGGTTTCTCTTGAATTTGGCTGAGATGAAACGTGTCTGTGCTTGTACTCGGAGCCACTGCTTTGCGATTGTGCAATAAAACAGACAGTTGCTTTCACGCGAAAACTGATATTCGCGTCGCAGGCTTGCGATAGCAAGACATGTTTTAATATAAAAAATTTAATTTTCACTCGGAGCCCTAGTCAAATTTTGTAATTAACTAAAGAGAAGGGAACATGGGACAGGGCGAGAGGGGGGCGATGGGCATGTGTGGTGGATTTATGGACCTTTGATTCGCTCCGATTTGAACTCGTTGCACCAACGGATCGGACTCGCTAATGCTAACTGATGCTAATGCAAAAGGCGGTTTGACAAAATATGCTCAGTACTACACCACCTGACTTCCTATAACATGGTACGAAGAATGCTCGCACAGTACAAAGTGAAGCACTGCACGAAATTTGCGAAATATGCTTGCATTGTGCGAAGTGTGCTCGCACTGTGCGAAGTGTGCGAAACGTCCGGACTATGCTTGCACTGTGCGTAAAGTGCGCGCACTATGCGGAGTGTGCTCGCACAGTATGAAGTGTGCTCGCACTGTGCGGAGTGTGCGAGAAGTGCGCGCACTGTACGGAGTGTGCGAAAAGTGCGCGCACTGTACGGAGTGTGCGAAAAGTGCGCGCACTGCGCGAAGTGTGCGTAAAGTGCGGAGTGTGCTCGCACTGTGCGACAAATGCGAAGTGCGCGCACTGTGCGAAGTGTGTTCGCACACTACAAACAGTGTGTGCAGTGTGTACAGTGCGCACTCGCGCACAATGCCCAACACTATTCAGGATACGTGTCGGATACATCGGAGCCAGTGGAAAAGTGATTTGTTGGCCGCTAAACAAACGATACATCACACACACATATCCCAAGCAGTAAAGTGAGGTTAGCATCACCACGTGCGAACAACATTACGACAAGGAGGTTTCTTTCGCTGTACGCTGAAAATAACAGAAAACGATGACAAATGAAAACCGTGAGTTGCTGGAGGCTCTTTCCGGAACGCTTGTGCAGGCACTTAAGGCATCCATCGGACCAGCCGTCGATCAAGTAATTGCAGAACTACGCAACACAGGTGAAAATATCCCAGCGCCGCTTCCGAAAGCACCGTCATTTGCTATGCCCAAATACCGTGCCAACGAGGGAACATCGGTCGCTGATTATTTTAATAGCTTTGAGTGGGCGCTTCAGCTTAGTAAAATCCTGGAAATACAGTACGCGGATTATGCTCGTGTGCATATGGGAGCCGAGCTAGACACATCGCTAAAATTTTTAGTCGCATAAAATCAACCACAAGAAGTGCCATATTCGGAAATGTGAAAAATTATAGTAACTCATTGGGACCAGAAAAGAATAAATTCGTAGAAAGTATTAAATTTCGAACCATCGTGCAACAACGAGACGAATCGATTACACTGTACGTACTCCGGTTAAACGTTCAGCTAATTGCGAATACGACAATTTTTTAGACCGAATGCTCATTGAGCAAATGTTATATGGATTGACAGAGCGCGACATCTGTGACGAGATAGTTGCAAAGAATCCATCCATATTTCAAGTCGCTCTCGATGTAGCCCTCGCGTTAGAAGCAACTCGCAATATAGCTCGAGGCATTAACACGTCGCAACCAGCTTCTGCAGCTACTAATAAGCTAGGCAACGAAAAGTCAAACAAAAAAAACCATACACGCGTCGAAACACGACAAACAAGCAGCATGCAAACTCGCCAGAGAACACTGCATCCAATAATACACACGGTAACCAGCCAGTAGCTTGTAATGACTGTGAAGGTCCACACGTCAGAAGCGAGTGTCGTTTCCGTAGCGCCAAATGTAATAATTGCCATAAGAAAGGTCATATTGCTAAGGTCTGCAAATCGGGTAAGTCCAATCATCACATTTCACAACAAGATATCTCTTCGCCCTCCGGTAGTATTGACCAAGTGCAACGGCTTAACCGTATTCACAACATACCGTCGAGAAAAAAAATGGTTGAGGTTAAGATCGATGGTAAATCGCTGAAGATGGAGCTTGATACCGGCGCACCTTGCGCAATCGTATCAGAAGCAACCCTCAAATCAATTAAACCACATTTCACCTTGCAGACAAGCGACAGACAATTTTCTAGTTATACTGGGCATCGCATCAGCTGTATTGGTAGGATAAATTTTAATGTAACGATTGGAGGCACAACGCGAAAGGAGCAACTCTATGTAGTGTCCGGAGCACACGATTCACTCCTGGGACGCGAATGGATCTCCCACTTTGCAGATCAGATCGATTTAAATCGCATGTTCTCTTCTCGTACATCCATCCATACAGTGACAAATAGCACATTATCTCCAAATTGCGAAACGCAGCTAACAAGATTATACTCGCAATCTGGCAACGTCGAATGGAAGAAGTTCTCTTAGGCCTTACAAATGTCGTTAGCTTCTATGATGACATTATCGTTTTCGCGAAAGATTTTAAAGAGCTTTTACAAGCCTTAACAAGTATCCTAGGCAGAATCAAGGAAAGTGGTCTGAAACTTAACTGGTATAAATGTGTCTGTGAAATATATTCACTAAAGTGCTGGCTTCTGATATTAGCTTGTATAAATTTGCTGTGAATGAGAAGACTGCACCTTAATCGCCGGTCTGTTTGCAACTGTGTATTCGTTTGTCCCATAGTTCATTACATCCCGCTGCGCAAAGCGACGGAACAAATCAAGGCGTTCGGAGAATTTTATCATGCCTTCCTTTTCTCTCTAACGGCAAATTTGTCAAGCAGCCAGTCGAGCTACCCGACCCCGGCTCTGCCTCTTACCCCTCGCCTGAGCGCGCTGTCGAGGGTTTGGATGTGTTAGTGCGTCAGACGGCCAATCGCTGTCAGCCGTCGTCCGTGCTTTTTCCCTCCATAGCGCCATCTCTTTCTCGCGTGTGGTCAATGCTCGCGAGCTGTTGTGGCGCCTAAAAATGCCGTTAACAAACATTTCGGCGATGAAGTTGCATTTTTACAAATCAAACCAAAAAATCGCAATGAGTTCAAACACTGCAATATAAAAATGACTAAGGAATCGCTAGTTTACGCAGGAGGGTTTGCTGTGAAACGCGCAGAACCCTTATTCGCATTAACACGTTCAGCCCGGTGCTGATTTTCATCAACTTTCCTTTCCGCCGGCATCTAGAACGCAAGCTGATTGTGAAACCGGCATACTGGAAAGTCCACTGGCAGTCCCTGGGGCCTGTCATCGAACTGAACGTGTTAAGCATTAAGCATAACTTTGTTACCATAAGCTTTTGCTTTCGTATGGTGTAGATTACACAGATATGCTGAGCCGTCTGCGCAAGGGTGTGAGTGTGCGTATGTGTGCAAAACTGTCGCCGAATGTATGCTCTTCCGGAATGTTATGATCCATCGGTCAAAGAAAAGAAGGTGTTCATGAGAGAGGCGGAGTAGGGGGAATCGGGGGCCCTTGGCGGAAAGACGAGTTGAGGCACGGGATGACCGGGAGGAGGGGGTACTGAGACACAGCTGTTGGAAGATTAAACAGTATACTTAAATTGCCGGCGGGGGAGGGGGGGAGGGCTTCGGCCATGGGACTCCTACGATCATCGGTCACAGGCCCTACAATTATTGCCGGCATGAGGGGGGGAGGGGGGGGGCAAATGATTCTCCAGCCACGGGGCCCCAACTACCATCTTTTCGGGGGCCCTTGTCGCTAATACTCTGTCCACTTGTAAACATACGGCATACTACAGACTAGAGATCTTATCGGCGACCGCCTAGTCCGTCTACCGTTAGATCCGCCGCTGGTTCATGACGGTGTTTTTTTTTTATCGTGGAGGTGCATCCTTCCCCCTGCCTGCTGCGTATGCACCGGGCAGGAGACAGTGTGGCAGTATGCAGGTTGCACACTGGATAGGAGCGGGCCCGCGGCACCGCCATCATTCCGCACATCTGCATGCCCGTCGTGGGTTCTAATCGCGTATGTACCGTCCGCCGTAGCAAGGGGTTAGTCACCGGCTCCGACTACGTGGTACTCAAGTCTTGAAAAGGCCGGCATGATCGCGTTGGCTATTACGCCAATAATAATAATAATTATAATAATAATAATAATAATAATAATAATAATAAAAAGAACTTATTTATAACTTTGTTACACTAAGCTTTTGCTTTCGTATGTTGTAGATTACACAGATATGCTGAGCCGTCTGCGCAAGGGTATGAGCGTGCGTGTGTGTGCAAAACTGTCGCCAAATGTGTTTTTTTCCGAAATGTTATGATCCTTCGGTCAAAGAAAGGAAGGTGTTCATGAAAGGCGGAAAGACGAATTGAGGCCCCTGTCAATGGTAACTGATGACAGGGAGGAGGGGGTACTGGCACACAGCTGTTGGGAGATTGAACAGTATACTTAAATTGCCGGCGGGAAGGCCATGGGACCCCTACGATCATCGGTCACAGGCCCTAAAATTGTAGCCGCCAGGGGGGGAGGGAAGGTGCAAATGGTTTTCTCCAGCCACGGAGCCCTAAAGACCATCTCTCCGGGGGCCCTTGTTGCTAATAATCTGTCCACTTGTAGACATACGGCATACTACAGACTAGAGATCTTCGGCGACCGCCTAGTCCGCCTATCGTTAGGTCTGCCGCTGGTACATGGCCGTGTTTTTTTATCGTGGTGGTGCATCCTTCCCCCTGCCTGCAGCGTATGCATCGAGCAGGAGACAGTGTGGCAGTATGCAAGTTGCACGCTGGATAGGAGCGGTCTCGCGGCACCGCCATCATTCCGCACATCTGCATGCCCGTCGTGGGTTCTAACCGCGTATGAACCGTCCGCCGTAGCAAGGGGTGACTATCAGGCTACGCGGTACTCAAGTCCTGAAAAGGCCGGCATGATCACGGCATTACGCCAATAATAATAATAATTATAATAATAAGAAGAAGAAGAACTTAGCATAGCAGTCCACACTCGGAGAAGGTTTTTGTTTTGACTTTGGTGCTGCCGGGTCTACCGCTGTGGCGCGACAAATGCACGGAATGCACTTGAACAAAGGACATGAACCTACCGATCCGAACCCATTCCAAGGCAATGCCGGTCAATCGGCGTCATGATACCGACTCTAAGCCAACAAGCCACCAGATTCTGGACGGACAGGTGCAGCACCATACGCGCACCGTAATAAACAAATCCAGAATCCTCTTTTGTATGGATTCAATTCAAAATGTTGTTTCCACTTGCGTCCGCTAGCTGAATTAGAAATAAATGTGCAACAAATCACACGCACGTTTGCTTAAATCATGTGTCTTTTTAATACCCCCAACAGCAGAGCCGATCGCAAAGATGCCAATCCAATGGTTGTGTTGTCTCTCAGGTAGCGAGATCGAAAATTCATGGACTTTGTAGCCGCAACGGATGAAAATGTACCCATCAGAATCAAATAGTTTTGGGGTTTCCAAACGCACGCACACACACAAACACACAAAGACGCGCGCGCAAACTCACACACAAACACGCAAGCGCAAACTCACACACACACACACACACACACACACACACACACACACACACACACACACACACACACACACACGCACGCACGTACGCGCGCCCGCGAGCATGAAAGCGCGCACGCCAGCACGCACCCACGAAAGCGCGCTCGCGAGCACGCACCCCCGAAGTCGCGCAAGCACGCACTCCCCCCCCCCCCCCCACACTAAACCACCCCCCACCGGTATGATCGATTACGGCTACCTTATCGGTAGAACGGTTGGTTCAGCTTTCTTGTAGCATCCTCAACCCTAGCGCCGGGCGGGGAGGGGGATCGCGACATGATAGAGTGAACGATCACTTTCCCCGCGCTGTGTGTGTGTGTGTAACGAGACCCAAAAACTCGAGACAAATTTCGGCAAATTAAAAAAAAAATTATAACCACTATACACTGTGCTACATGATGCTTAGAAGGTCGTTGAAGCATCAAACATGTTCAAATTAAAAAAATATTAGATTAGTGTTAGACGTTCTCCTACGCTTGTTTTAAATAGGCTTCTTCACCCTCGATTGGCACCCTCGATACACCAATAACACTTCGAATCCCAATCCAGCTTCTCGCACAGCGTCTCAAGGTCACACACAAATAATGAATGCTAACACCCACCAATAACAATACACAACCGCAATGCACATATATGAACCAACGCATACACCACAACAACCAATCAGCTGGCGGCGGAAGGCACGGGCAGAAGCGCCGCAAGTACAAGTAAGGCAAGGCAGGGTGGGGGAGTGAGAAGAAGCGGACGAAAAAATGGGCGCCAATATTTTTAAATGTTTTACCCGTTTTTTTTTTTTTGCTCCGCCGCCATAAATAGTTCGTCCATTTCGCCAACAGATGGCGCTAAACTTGCTCGACTCAGCGCAGGAATCGCTGAAGTCCAGCACGGGAGACCACCCGCTGCGCAAAGCGACGGAAGAAATCATGGAGTTCTGAGAATTTTATCATGCCTTCCTTTTCTCTCCAACGGCAAATTTGTCAAGCAGCTCGTCGAGCTACCCGTCCCTGGCTCCGCCTCATACCCCTCGCCTGAGCGCGCTGTCGAAGGTTTGGATGTGTTGGTGCATCAGACGGCCAATCGCTGTCAGCCGTCGTCCGTGCTTTTTCCCTCCATAGCACCATCTCTTTCTCGCGTGTGGTCAATGCTCGGTCAGCTCGTCAATGAGCTGTTGTGGCGCCTTAAAATGACGTTAACAAACATTGCGGCGATGAAGTTGAATTTTCACAAATCAAACCAAAAAAGTTCTCCTGCCACGGAGCCCCAATGACCATCTTTCCGGGGGCCCTTGTCGCTAACACTCTGTCCACTTGTAGACATACGGCATACTACAGACTAGAGAACTTCGGTCTAGTCCGCCTACCGTTAGATCCACCGCTGGTTCATGACGGGGTTTTTTTTTTACTGTGGATGTGCATCCTTCCCCCTGCCTGCTGCGTATGCACCGGGCAGGAGACAGTGTGACAGTATGCAGGTTGCACACTGGATAGGAGCGGGCCCGCGGCACCGCCATCATTCCGCACATCTGCATGCCCGTCGTGGGTTCTAATCGCGTATGAACCGTCCGCCGTAGCAAGGGATTAGTCACCGGCTCCGGCTACGTGGTACTCAAGTCCTAAAAAGGCAGGCATGATCGCGTTGGCTATTACGCCAATAATAATAATAATAATAATAATAATAATAATAATAATAATAATAATAATAATAATAATAATAATAATAATAATAATAATAATAATAATAATAATAATAATAATAATAATAATAATAATAATAATAATAATAATAATAATTATAATTATAATGATAAAAAGAACTTAGCATAGCAGTCCACACCCGGGTAAGAGTTTGTCTTGACTTTGGTGCTGCCGGGCTACCGCTGTGACGAGACAAATACACGGAAAGCACTTGAACAAAGGACATGAACCTACCGATCCGAACCCATTCCAAGGCATTGCCGGTCAATCGGCGTCATGATAACTACTCCAAACCAACAAGCCACCAGATTCTGGACGGACAGGTGCAGCACCATACGCGCACCGTAATAAACAAATCCAGAATCCTCTTTTGTATGGATTCAATTCAAAATGTTGTTTCCACTTGCGTCCGCTAGCTGAATTAGAAATAAATGTGCAACAAATCACACGCACGTTTGCTTAATCATGTGTCTTTTTAATACCCCCAACAGCAGAGCCGATCGCAAAGATGCCAATCCAATGGTTGTGTTGTCTCTCAGGTAGCGAGATCGAAAATTCATGGACTTTGTAGCCGCAACGGATGAAAATGTACCCATCAGAATCAAATAGTTTTGGGGTTTCCAAACGCACGCACACACACAAACACACAAAGACGCGCGCGCAAACTCACACACACACACACAAACACACACACGCACACACACACACACACACACACACACACACACACACACACACACACACACACACACACACACACACACACACACACACACACACACACGCACGTACGCGCGCCCGCGAGCATGAAAGCGCGCACGCCAGCACGCACCCACGAAAGCGCGCTCGCGAGCACGCACCCCCGAAGTCGCGCAAGCACGCACTCCCCCCCCCACACTCAACCACCCCCCACCGGCATGATCGATTACGGCTACCTTATCGGTAGAACGGTTGGTTCAGCTTTCTTGTAGCATCCTCAACCCTAGCGCCGGGCGGGGTGGGGGATCGCGACATGATAGAGTGAACGGTCACTTTCCCCGCGCTGTGTGTGTGTGTGTGTGTGTGTGTGTGTGTGTGTGTGTGTGTGTGTGTGTGTGTGTGTGTGTGTGTGTGTGTGTGTGTGTGTGTGTGTGTGTGTGTGTGTCGTGGCCCGAAAACTCGAGACAGATTTAGGCCTATTTTTAAAAAAATATTTTATTGCCACTATACACTGTTCTACATGATGCTTAGAAGGTCGTTGAAACATCAAACGTGTTCAAATTAAAAAAATATTAGATTAGTGTTAGACGTTCTCCTACGCTTGTTTTAAATAGGCTTCTTCACCCTCGATTGCCGCGGGCATCGAATGGTCTCATCAGCAGCGGCACGAAATAAAATAAACCATCAATACACCAATAACACTTCGAATCCCAATCCAGCTTCTCCCACAGCGTCTCAAGGTCACACACAAATAATGAATGCTAACACCCACCAATAACAATACACAACCGCAATGCACATATATGAACCAACGCATACACCACAACAACCAATCAGCTGGCGGCGGAAGGCACGGGCAGAAGCGCCGCAAGTACAAGTAAGGCAAGGCAGGGTGAGGGAGTGAGAAGAAGCGGACGAGAAAATGGGCGCCAATATTTTTAAATTTTTTGGCCGTTTTTTTTTTGCTCCGCCGCCATAAATAGTTCGTCCATTTCGCCAACAGATGGCGCTAAACTTGCTCGACCCAGCGTAGGAATCGCTGATGTCCAGCGCGGGAGACCAGCCAAAACCTGCGCTGGCCAGCGCAGATTTTGGTACATTTCCTGCGCTGGAAACTGCTTTGTAATGAATTATCCCGCTGCGCAAATTCGAGCAGTTTCCAGCGCAGAAAATGTACCAAAATAAAATAAACCATTTGTTTATTACGGTGCGCGTATGGTGCTGCACCTGTCCGTCCAGAATCTGGTGGCTTGTTGGTTTGGAGTAGTTATCATGACGCCGATTGACCGGCAATGCCTTGGAATGGGTTCGGATCGGTAGGTTCATGTCCTTTGTTCAAGTGCTTTCCGTGTATTTGTCTCGTCACAGCGGTAGCCCGGCAGCACCAAAGTCAAGACAAACTCTTACCCGGGTGTGGACTGCTATGCTAAGTTCTTTTTATCATTATAATTATAATTATTATTATTATTATTATTATTATTATTATTATTATTATTATTATTATTATTATTATTATTATTATTATTATTATTATTATTATTATTATTATTATTATTATTATTATTATTATTATTATTATTATTATTATTATTATTGGCGTAATAGCCAACGCGATCATGCCTGCCTTTTTAGGACTTGAGTACCACGTAGCCGGAGCCGGTGACTAATCCCTTGCTACGGCGGACGGTTCATACGCGATTAGAACCCACGACGGGCATGCAGATGTGCGGAATGATGGCGGTGCCGCGGGCCCGCTCCTATCCAGTGTGCAACCTGCATACTGTCACACTGTCTCCTGCCCGGTGCATACGCAGCAGGCAGGGGGAAGGATGCACATCCACAGTAAAAAAAAAACCCCGTCATGAACCAGCGGTGGATCTAACGGTAGGCGGACTAGACCGAAGTTCTCTAGTCTGTAGTATGCCGTATGTCTACAAGTGGACAGAGTGTTAGCGACAAGGGCCCCCGGAAAGATGGTCATTGGGGCTCCGTGGCAGGAGAACTTTTTTGGTTTGATTTGTGAAAATTCAACTTCATCGCCGCAATGTTTGTTAACGTCATTTTAAGGCGCCACAACAGCTCATTGACGAGCTGACCGAGCATTGACCACACGCGAGAAAGAGATGGTGCTATGGAGGGAAAAAGCACGGACGACGGCTGACAGCGATTGGCCGTCTGATGCACCAACACATCCAAACCTTCGACAGCGCGCTCAGGCGAGGGGTATGAGGCGGAGCCAGGGACGGGTAGCTCGACGAGCTGCTTGACAAATTTGCCGTTGGAGAGAAAGGAAGGCATGATAAAATTCTCAGAACTCCATGATTTCTTCCGTCGCTTTGCGCAGCGGGTGGTCTCCCGTGCTGGACTTCAGCGATTCCTGCGCTGAGTCGAGCAAGTTTAGCGCCATCTGTTGGCGAAATGGACGAACTATTTATGGCGGCGGAGCAAAAAAAAAAAACGGGTAAAACATTTAAAAATATTGGCGCCCATTTTTTCGTCCGCTTCTTCTCACTCCCCCACCCTGCCTTGCCTTACTTGTACTTGCGGCGCTTCTGCCCGTGCCTTCCGCCGCCAGCTGATTGGTTGTTGTGGTGTATGCGTTGGTTCATATATGTGCATTGCGGTTGTGTATTGTTATTGGTGGGTGTTAGCATTCATTATTTGTGTGTGACCTTGAGACGCTGTGCGAGAAGCTGGATTGGGATTCGAAGTGTTATTGGTGTATCGAGGGTGCCAATCGAGGGTGAAGAAGCCTATTTAAAACAAGCGTAGGAGAACGTCTAACACTAATCTAATATTTTTTTAATTTGAACATGTTTGATGCTTCAACGACCTTCTAAGCATCATGTAGCACAGTGTATAGTGGTTATAATTTTTTTTTTTAATTTGCCGAAATTTGTCTCGAGTTTTTGGGTCTCGTTACACACACACACACAGCGCGGGGAAAGTGATCGTTCACTCTATCATGTCGCGATCCCCCTCCCCGCCCGGCGCTAGGGTTGAGGATGCTACAAGAAAGCTGAACCAACCGTTCTACCGATAAGGTAGCCGTAATCGATCATACCGGTGGGGGGTGGTTTAGTGTGGGGGGGGGGGAGTGCGTGCTTGCGCGACTTCGGGGGTGCGTGCTCGCGAGCGCGCTTTCGTGGGTGCGTGCTGGCGTGCGCGCTTTCATGCTCGCGGGCGCGCGTACGTGCGTGCGTGTGTGTGTGTGTGTGTGTGTGTGTGTGTGTGTGTGTGTGTGTGTGTGTGTGTGTGTGTGTGTGTGTGTGTGTGTGTTGCGCTTGCGTGTTTGTGTGTGAGTTTGCGCGCGCGTCTTTGTGTGTTTGTGTGTGTGCGTGCGTTTGGAAACCCCAAAACTATTTGATTCTGATGGGTACATTTTCATCCGTTGCGGCTACAAAGTCCATGAATTTTCGATCTCGCTACCTGAGAGACAACACAACCATTGGATTGGCATCTTTGCGATCGGCTCTGCTGTTGGGGGTATTAAAAAGACACATGATTTAAGCAAACGTGCGTGTGATTTGTTGCACATTTATTTCTAATTCAGCTAGCGGACGCAAGTGGAAACAACATTTTGAATTGAATCCATACAAAAGAGGATTCTGGATTTGTTTATTACGGTGCGCGTATGGTGCTGCACCTGTCCGTCCAGAATCTGGTGGCTTGTTGGCTTAGAGTCGGTATCATGACGCCGATTGACCGGCATTGCCTTGGAATGGGTTCGGATCGGTAGGTTCATGTCCTTTGTTCAAGTGCATTCCGTGCATTTGTCGCGCCACAGCGGTAGACCCGGCAGCACCAAAGTCAAAACAAAAACCTTCTCCGAGTGTGGACTGCTATGCTAAGTTCTTCTTCTTCTTATTATTATAATTATTATTATTATTGGCGTAATGCCGTGATCATGCCGGCCTTTTCAGGACTTGAGTACCGCGTAGCCTGATAGTCACCCCTTGCTACGGCGGACGGTTCATACGCGGTTAGAACCCACGACGGGCATGCAGATGTGCGGAATGATGGCGGTGCCGCGAGACCGCTCCTATCCAGCGTGCAACTTGCATACTGCCACACTGTCTCCTGCTCGATGCATACGCTGCAGGCAGGGGGAAGGATGCACCACCACGATAAAAAAACACGGCCATGTACCAGCGGCAGACCTAACGATAGGCGGACTAGGCGGTCGCCGAAGATCTCTAGTCTGTAGTATGCCGTATGTCTACAAGTGGACAGATTATTAGCAACAAGGGCCCCCGGAGAGATGGTCTTTAGGGCTCCGTGGCTGGAGAAAACCATTTGCACCTTCCCTCCCCCCCTGGCGGCTACAATTTTAGGGCCTGTGACCGATGATCGTAGGGGTCCCATGGCCTTCCCGCCGGCAATTTAAGTATACTGTTCAATCTCCCAACAGCTGTGTGCCAGTACCCCCTCCTCCCTGTCATCAGTTACCATTGACAGGGGCCTCAATTCGTCTTTCCGCCTTTCATGAACACCTTCCTTTCTTTGACCGAAGGATCATAACATTTCGGAAAAAAACACATTTGGCGACAGTTTTGCACACACACGCACGCTCATACCCTTGCGCAGACGGCTCAGCATATCTGTGTAATCTACAACATACGAAAGCAAAAGCTTAGTGTAACAAAGTTATGCTTAATGCTTTTAGCGTTTAGTTCAATTTTCTTTATTTTTACTTTTCCAAATCGGTCTGCTCTCAAAATGGGCGCCAAACAGAATGGTCGTTCACGCCACGGAATTCTGACAGCTCTTGATGACAGCTCGTACTCTGCGTACGAGCCACGCGAACTGCACAGTGGGCTGCTACAGTACTCCCCTTCGAGACTAGGATACGTACTGTTGAAGATGGGTAGGAAACACCACTCTTCGGCCTGAACGAGTGGTCCTAGTCGGTGGTAACTCAGAAGAACTGGTAGGTGGAGCAGGAACACTTGCAGAAGATTCTTGTAGGATGTGGGCTGGTTTGAGGCGGTCTATTGATATAGATACTGTACGACCTTTCACGTTGACCTTGAAGATTTTTTCTGTTCGATCCATAACCTCATAAGACCCTTCGTACGGTGGTGAAAGTGTTGGTCGTATGGAATCATTGCGAATAAAGACGAATTTACATGATTTTAGTTCGGTGGGAATAAAAATATTCCGAGAACCATGCCATGAGGTTTGTCTGGGGCGTAATGATCGCATGGCATTTCGTAAATTAGCTACAAACTCAGCTTCATTTGTTGTTTCGCCAATATCGTTGAAAAATTCAGAGGGGATACGAAGTGTGGTACCATAAACCATCTCAGCTGGTGATGCTTTAATATCTTCTTTGTATGTTGTTCTTAAGCCAAGTAGTATCACTGCGAGATTTTCACACCAGTGTTCATTATCGTGGCAGAGAAGAGCTGCTTTAAATGTTCTATGGAATCTTTCGATGATTCCATTGCTTTGAGGATGGTATGCAGTTGTACGCAGGTGAGTCGAACCTAACAGGCGGTTTAATTCCAAGAAGAGTGATGACTCAAATTGTCTACCTTGATCAGAAGTAATATATTTGGGTACACCAAAACGCGCAATCCATCCCGAAACTAGAGCATAAGCTATTGTAGAAGCAGTCATGTCCGGAATAGGTAAAGCCTCTGGCCATCGAGTAAATCTATCGATTATAGTCAAGCAGTACCTATTTCCTCTGCTGATTGGAAAAGGACCAACTATGTCGATGTTAATATGGGAAAATCGATCGTCTGGAGAAGGGTATTGTGATAATGGTGATTGAGTATGCCTTGATATTTTTGAACGTTGGCATTGTATACAACTTCTCGCAAAGGCAATGCTATCTTTTCGAATATTTGGCCAAACGAATCTTTCGGTCATCAATTTGGCTGTGCTTCGTGTCCCAGGATGCGATAAATTATGTACCGCTCGCAGCGCAATATTTCGAAATGATGGTGTGACATACGGCCGAATACGATTAGTATAGCAATCACAATATAATTGTGTGTTACTGCCTGGAATCTCGATTAATTTTAATTGCAGCGACGATTCAGTTGTACCTTGCAATATCTTGCGGAGTTCCTCGTCATTTTTTGATCATTTGCCAGCGCAACAAAATCCATCGAAGGCAATGTGTGTATAGCTGATATGCGAGACAGCAGATCGGCGACGATATTTTCTGTACCATTTATGTGGCGTATGTCAGTAGTTATTTGGCCTATGAAATCTAGTTGACGGGCTTGCCGATCAGAAGCTTTGTCGAGTTTTTGGCGAAATGCATATATAATGGGTTTATGATCAGTGTAAATATGACAGCTGCGCCCTTCCAGCATATACTTAAAGTGACGCACTGCCAAATATATTGCTGATAATTCTCGATCGTAAGTACTATACCGCAGCTGCGCTTTATCAAATTTTTTGGAAAAGAATCCCAGGGGTTGAACGTTTCCCTCCACAATTTGATGTAATACAGCACCAGCGGCAATGTCTGAGGCATCAACCCAAAGAGAAAGCTCAGCAGATTTAGCAGGATGAGATAATAAGGTGGCTTGAGCGAGTTGTTGTTTACATTGATCGAAAGCTGCAAGAGTGTTGTCAGTCCAGGACAAAGGAGAGCAGTCGTTTCGTTTATTTCCCGGGATCATGTTCAATAATGGAATTTGAGCTTCAATGGCATGAGGAATGAACCTTCGATAAAAATTGATTATTGCCAGGAATCGTTTAAGTTCCTTTACTGTCGACGGAAGGTTAAAGTTTTGGATGGCTAGTACACGATCAGGTAATGGGCGAATTCCTTCAGCAGATACAGCGTGACCCAAAAAATTGAGCTTATCGCGACCAAATTCACATTTAGCTACATTAATGGTCAGATTGTGATCATTTAGTCTCTCAAACAACTGTCTCAGTTCATCGTCAAATGTTCATCGAGAGAATTGGACGCTACAAAAAGGTCGTCGACATAAGGGAACACAAACTCTAAGCCACGCACAACTTCATGTATCAATCGCTGAAAGGTTTGAGCCGCGTTGCGCAAACCGAACGTCATGAATAAAAATTCGTACATTCCAAACGGCGTCGTAATAGCTGTTTTCGGAATATCATCCGGATGTATAGGAACTTGATGAAATGCTTTTTGTAGATCAATTTTAGAAAATATGCATTTACCTTGTAACATTGATGTAAAATCCTGGAGATACGGCAACGGATATCGGTCCGGAACAGTTTGAGCATTAAGAGCACGATAGTCTCCACATGGTCGCCATGTTCCATCTGCTTTCTTGACCATGTGGAGAGGGCTAGCCCAATTGCTGCTTGATGGACGACATATTCCCAATTTCATCAAAAGTTCGAATTCGTTACGGGCTGCTTCGAATTTTTCTGGTGAAAGTCTTCGAGGTCTAGCATATACAGGCTGGCCAGTCGTTTCAATTCTATGCATAACAGAAGACTTAGTTGTTGTACCCATAGGGGCGAGGTGTGTTATTTGTGGAAATTCAGTTAGTAAATCTACAAATGGCGACGCCGCGGAAAAAGTTTTCATCGAAATGTCAATATCTCTGGTAAGAAAACCACGTGACTCTAAATTGGTAGTGTTGTCTATGAGGCGGCCACGTTTTAAGTCAATAAGAAGATCAAACTTCCGTAAAAAATCTGCTCCGATGATACCCGTGGAGACATCAGCAATGAGAAACGACCACACAAATTCACGACGGAGGCCGAGGTTTACTTTCAGTAACACTTCACCGTATACTTCAATAGCAGTTCCATTAGCGGCGAACAATTGGATGGACGAAGGCTTTACTCTGGCTGATTTTAATCCTTTTGGAACGACGGAAACATCCGCTCCAGTATCGATAAGAAATTGCATATTAGTAGAACAATCTGCAATTTTCAGTCGACAGATTGTGGCTGCCGAGGAAAGTTCGCCATTTTCCTCCACAGCATCAGCAGAGTGGCGTCATTGCTGGCTGGAAGAAGGCCAATTACCTACAGAGCAAGGTGCGCGACATACTCTAGCATTACTTCCGTAAGTACGATGATACCAGCATGGCCCATTCGATGTGTCTCTAGCGCGATCAGCATCCGTACTACGTGCGCGAGAACGGGATCGACCTTGGGGGTTATTAGGATGGATCTTGTCAAATCGTTTCGATAATGCGTCGATTGCCAATTTAAGATCCTGAATCTGTTGATCACTCGATGTTACATTGAGAGCAGTTGTAGTTGTTTCCTGACCGATAGAGCTAATATTTCGCAAGCTCATAGATTCGACAATAGCATCAGCTATAGTCGTCTTGTCAGCGGCATCACCACGCGAAGCGATTACTGCTGCTTGGGCGTGAGCAGGAAGTCGAGCTGCCCATAAGTCTAGCAGCAAGGTGTCCCCTAGAGAATCGCCGGCAACTCGCTTCATCTCGTTAAAAAGATGGCTAGGCTTTAAATCTCCAAGGGGCATTTCAGACAACACACGATGCAAACGCCGCTGCTGGCTGTCAGCGAAATGTTCCGTCAGCTTTGATTTGATATACGGGTATTTTCCACTAGTTGGAGTATTCTCGACAATTGTGCGAAGTTCACCAAGTTTCTGCGGGGGAACCTGGGCCATGACGATATTGTACCGTTGAGAGTCATGTTGGGCGGTGATTCCAGATGCAGCAAACCAAAACTCGAGGGACATAAAATATGCGTCAATGTTGGTGTTGGCCATAACTGGTGGTGTTAATAATTATTAACGTTAGATTCGATCTGTCGGTGTTATCTACCGTGATTCCCGACAGAGCGCGGTACAAACGCGTAGTGTGGGAAGCATCCAATACCGATCGAGCCGAATATTCCCGATCGCTCAAAGGCTCCCGAACAGCGTGGCTAAGGCAATGACCGAAGGCCACTCTTTCGCGGTAGCCCGAGTCAAGCGATTGATTTTTAGCGTCGCAATAATAAAATAATATAAGACTGCTTAAGAAAACGCTTGTTATTTAATACTTAATACTACTACGGGCGAAAGAAAGAGTGCTGTTGCAATAGTTTGCAACAGGTGGGTTAAGACGCGGGGTAGCAATTGCTGCAACAGCCGCGGATGATGATGATGATGATGATGCTACACTTTCACCAGCATAAACATGCTGAGCACACGGTACAGTTGCGTTCTCGTGCTCCATTGTTTGAATTCGTTCGTAATTGTGAAAAATATTGACGGATCACGTCGGGGTCAGCACTTTAGCGTTTAGTTCAATTTTCTTTATTTTTACTTTTCCAAATCGGTCTGCTCTCAAAATGGGCGCCAAACAGAATGGTCGTTCACGCCACGGAATTCTGACAGCTCTTGATGACAGCTCGTACTCTGCGTACGAGCCACGCGAACTGCACAGTGGGCTGCTACATGCTTAACTCGTTCAGATCGATGGCAGGCCCCACTGCCTGCCAGTGAACTTTCCAGCCTGCGTTCTAGGTGCTGGTGGAAAGGAAAGTTGATGAAAATTAGCGCCGGGATGAACGTGTTAATGCGAATTAGGATTCAGCGCGTTTCACAGCAAACCCTCCAGCGTTAGCTAGCGATTCCTTAGTCATTTTTACATTGCAGCAATTGAACTTATTGCGCTTTTTTTGTTTGATTTGTGAAAATGCAACTTCATCGCCGCAATGTTTGTTAACGGCATTTTTAGGCGCCACAACAGCTCGCGAGCATTGACCACACGCGAGAAAGAGATGGCGCTATGGAGGGAAAAAGCACGGACGACGGCTGACAGCGATTGGCCGTCTGACGCACTAACACATCCAAACCTTCAACAGCGCGTTCAGGCGAGGGGTACGAGGCGGAGCCAGGGACGGGTAGCTCGACGAGCTGCTTGACAAATTGGCCGTTGGAGGGAAAAAGATGGCATGATAAAATTCTCCGAACGGCATGATTTCTTCCGTCGCTTTGCGCAGCGGGGTTTTATCTATATCCTATGGTTTAGTTCCTTCTAAATCCTACGTGTTTTCCTATTTGGATTCATATTCTGAATATTAATTTTAATCCAAGTCCAACAGTGTCTTTGCTACACCATCACTCGAGTGCTTAGGTCACCAAATCGATCACGAAGGTCTTCACAAGTCGACGAAACACATTGAAGCGATCTGAGACGCACCAAGACTGTCTTCCCCCGAACAATTGCAGCTATTTTTGGGTAAAGCCACATACTATTCAGCGTTCATACCAGATTTGTCAACAAGAGCAAAGGTATTGCGTGAGATATTATCAGCAGATCGTTTTGAGTGGACGAATGAAGCCGAAGAAGCCTACCGCGATATCAAAAACATTTTAATTTCACCACAAGTCCTTACTCAGTATGACCCAACATTACCACTGATATTAGCTAAAGACGCAAGCAAGACGGGTCTCAGAGCAGTGCTCTCCCATCGACTCAGTAACGGGGCAGAAAATCCCATAGCGTATGCAAGCTGTACAATGTCGGCGAAAGAGCAACGCTATCCGGTTATCGACAAAGAAGTTCTCACAATCGTTTGGGCTGTCAAGAAGTTTTTAACTATTTTTATGCACGTAAGTTCACGCTCGTCACGGACCACAAACCGTTGACGCAGATCCTGCATCCCGAGAAGTCACTGTTTTTTTTCTTCTTTTGGCTCAACAACCGTTGCTGGTCAAGGCCTGCCTGTACCACACTACTTGTGGGTTTGGCTTTCAGTGACTTATTGATCCCCCCATAGCAGGATAGTCAGTCCTACGTAAGGCGGCACGGTCCATTTGGGGACCCATGACGGGCATGTTGGTAAGTCGTACGAGTTGACGACTGTACTACGAGACCGGCTTAAAGAAGTCACTGTCTACACTTTGTATAAGTCGCATGGCAAACTACGCACTACTACTCAGCGCACTTTAATTTCGTACAGTGTACCGATCGACTAACGAAAACAAGAATGCCGATTATTGTTCGCGCATTTCAAGTCCCTCGACACAATCCAGCGTCAACAGCCTTTCTCTGCGTAGAGGAGGAAATGAGGATCAAGATGATTTTGACGATTTTGTGCTTAACCAAATCCAGCAACTGCCCATTAAAGCCGATCAAATCGCACGCGAAACGCGAAAAGATGAGCACTTGGGTAATAATCTTAATAATAAAAGGAAATACCTCGACCTGGTTCGACCACAATCCTTCCAGACAAGAACAGCAGAGAAGCAACGAGCCGCTTTTGAACCATCGTACCGAACATTCTTGCCCGGACAACTCGTCTAGTGTCTCTCGGAAAGTTCGAGAATGGATAAGTGGATCCGAGGTACAGTAGTATTCCGACTAGGTGATCTACAGTAGTCCATCAACTGCAATGGTAATCAGATTAAACGCCACGTGGATCAGATGTGACCAGCCTTAGACGACAACCGGACAGAACAGCTGCGAAGTGTACCTTTACCAGCTCAAACACCATCACCGCAGGCACTACTACAGGTCAACCGAGTCTCCACAAACATCGAGTGTCCCCGTTTCATCTTGGACAGTCACCGTGTCATCAGACTAATCTTCTTCGCTCGATTCATCGTATGACACACCGACAGGAAACCCGATCCGAGCCAGTGACGCCCCGCCCTTCGTCCGCCGTTTTACAAGACTGCGAAACCCGCCGTTGCGATACTCGCCGTAGTCCATTTCTAAGAAGGGAGGAGTGTTATATATGAACCCTGGTATTTGACAGTTGTGTCATAACGCCTGACAGATTGACCATACCTTTCGTTAGTTGCTAAATGTCATTCCTTGCATCTTAATTCTTTTTTCGCTTTGTTACTTTTTTGCATCAACTCCTTAAACAAACCTCACGTGAACTTTTCTAACTAAATAAAGAGAATTAAATACATAACAGAATTTATCCGGACGACGCGAAGTTTGATACGATTAAAAACTTTCCGATTCCTACTAATGCTGATAAAGCAAGACGTTTTGTCGCATTTTGTAACTATTATCGTAAATTTGTACAGAATTTTGCAAATATAGCTAAACCTATTGATAATTTGATTTAGAAAGACATTAAATTAGCATGGACTTCGGAATGTCAAACAACTTTCGATACATTGAAACAAAGCTTACTCTCACCCACAATTTTACAATATCCAGATTTTAAAAAGCAATTCATAATTACGACAGACGCATCGGATATGGCATGTGGTGCAGTGTTATCACAAATAACAGATGGAAACGATTTACCAGTCGCGTTTGCGAGTAAAAGTTTTACACCAGGAGAGAAGAATAAGCCAATTATCGAGAAAGAGCTTACGCTATACATTGGGCAATTAAATGTATTCAACCTTGTATATAATGTATATTGTCAAAAATGTATAGTTAGAACAGATCATAGACCATTAGCATACTTATTTGGTATGAAATACCCTACTTCTAAACTGAAGAAAGTACTGTAGAAAGAGAAGTGGTTCCAGCGTTAGTGAAACATCGCGAGTCGTTGATTGGTTAACCAGTGATCATGGGCGAAAAAAAAATTCATAACCCCTGCACAAGTAAGGTACCAACTGCGGAAGAACGTGAGAGTGCGAGGCGATTTTGGGGTAGAAAGCTACCAGTGTTTTCCGGTTCTATAAAACAATGGCCTGTGTTCTTTAGCTACTATAATCGGTCAACCGAGGCGTGTGGTTTTACTTCGGTCGAAAACATCATCCGGCTTGAAGAAGCGCTTACCGGACCAGCAAGAGAAGTGGTGGAATCAAAGTTCACCTCTCCAGATGCAGCTCCCCAGGTCATGAAGTTGCTGAAACAGTTGTATAGACGACCAGGACTTTTAGTCAATGAATTGATCGAGCAGGCACGGCAAATCGAGAACCCGAAACCAGAGCGCTTGGACCAATTGATATCTTTCGGTATAGCAGTCCAAAAGTTATGAGATCACTTGACGGCCACCGAAATCGAAGATCATTTCTCTAATCCGGAACAGCTAGAAGAACTGGTAAGAAAACTGCCGGCCAACAGAGCCTTGGAATGGGTGCGATTCAAAAGGAACTTCGAGAAACCAACGTCAAAGGAATTTTGTGCTTACATGGAAGAGCTGACTGAAGACTGTTGTGAATTAACAGTGCCTGCTTGTTGTATCTTTGGCTTTCCACTCAGGTACTTTATTCATTACAAATATAACAGTACACATAATAAATATTTACAAGCACAATTACACATTAAAAAACTTGGCCGCGCGCCAGCCGTACCGTACCCTGCCGGAAGCCCTGCTCGACCGGCTGCTCGCAACACCTCACTTGTTCGAGCGCATGACACACACTAAGCGGCCCGCACTTAGTGTGCGTACGACAGTGTGCGTGACACACTGTCGTTCCCTGGACGTTGAACAGTGGTAGCACAACCACCAAGGCAAGCCCAGGGGTCGGCACGGCTGCCCACAACAATGCTAATGTAGAAGCTCTTCGTGCGCCACCAAGAAACAATCGAGGTAGCTCCTTCTTGCACGTATCTAATGCGGTTGAATCTGCAAGTAGAATAAACACGAACGACCAAAGTTCTTATCACGCGCAAGCTACCACATCGCGAACGAGTGTGAAGTGTTACGTATGTGAAGATTCAATGCATCGCGTCAGTCAATGTGAGGTCTTCAAAGCCATGACGGTTACAGATCGTCACGCTACCGACAGTAGGTAACAGCTTTGCGCGAATTGCCTGGGCAGTCATGGAACGAGACCATGCAAATCTACGTTCGTCTGGAGTGGCGGGGTGCGGTATTCGGCATCATACACTACTCCATCAGGAGCCATCCCCTTCCACGTGAAGTGCGCAGTGTTATGCTCACGTGGAGAAATCGACGACGACGCTATTTCGAATAGTTTCAGTGACTGTTTATCATGGCCATCGCAATATCGACACGTACAGTATCGGACAGAAAGATAGGACCCTGGTTTTTTCAACGCAGCATGCACCCGTTGGAGCAGGTTTATGTGTGGTTTGTATGTGTTTGTGTGTGTGTGTGTGTGTGTGTGTGTGTGTGTGCATGTGTGTGTATGTATGTATGTTTGAATGTGTATTGGTTGGTGTGTTTGTTTCACAAGTATGTCGTTTCGGATAGATTTGTTAGTAGTTTTTTTGTGTTTTGGGTTAGGTTTTTGATGTAATAAGCAGGACCACCGCCCTCGCGAACAGTGTTTTTTTGATATATTAACAATTTTACGGTCTTCTTTCGCCGCGGTCTTCTGAGGACGTCCGGTTGACTTGCGCGTTTCGGTTGCCACAAAAGTGCGCGATCGTTCCATTATGAACTCGATCGTTTTGCGCTTAATGCCAGCAGCAGCCATTTGCTTTATAATATGGCGCTGATAATCGGTACAATGTTTACCTCGACTCATTGTTACTAACATTGCTTGCTTGGACCGTCAAGAACGCGCTGGTTAAAAAGTTGGACACGACTGATCCCGTGCTCAGCCTGCGTTCTGCTTCTACACGTGATGAATAACATCGTTGTAGAGCAGCAAAAAAGAGTATGGATAAAAAATATCTATGAGTAAGTGAGTGAGCGTCTACCCATTCAAAACCAGAACATAATACTGCCGCGCTCATGAAACAAAACGCCCATTGAAAAGAACACCTGCGCGCTTGCTCAATGCACACACAAAGTTTCCTATGCACACACGAGCTTCAACACAGAGATGCACGCAGGCCTTTCAATGGCGTGCACTGGAGAAACACCTGTGAGGGAATGCCGAGTTCTTTGCTATTGTGTGCGTGTCCATTTCGCATCGCTGTCGCATGCACATTCATCAATCAGCACACCTGCGTTTTCGTCCAAGGAACAAGCGCTGCTGTCGATGCAAACTTTAGCTTTTGTCCAAGTGTGAACGCACGCTGTTTCACATGATAACACACATAATCAGAATGCTTTCAACGCAATATGAAACCATGTCAAGCTACGTTTCTTCAGAAAAAAACCCGCGCACTCGTACACACACACACACACACACACACACACACACACACACACACACACACACACACACACACACACACACACACACACACACACACACACACAAACACAAGAAACGTGGTAAAATAAGTGCACGGTGCGATGAAAAACAGGGTCCTATCTTATTGTCCGATACTGTACGTATAATGTCAACCCTACAGAAACAACTTAACAGTCTATGTATTTTATATAACAGAAGGATACGAAACGGACTTAACGATACCGACCCAACGCAATGCCCCCGGACAACGATTAAAATGGGCTCATGGAACGTACGCACTCTTAGCAAAGCCGGAGCCTTTAAATAACTTGATGACGCCCTAGCCACACTGAGCATGGACCTCGTAGCACTACAAGAGATTTGGTGGCTAGGGAACGGTGTGCAGAACAGGTGTGGTAAGCATTGCTACGATATTTACTACAGCTGCCACGACCGCCACCACGTGCTCGGAACGGGTTTCGCCGTAGGTCCCCGGCAGAAATCCGTAATCATAGATTTCAAGGCTATAAACGATAAGCTATGCACCCTGCGCATGCGAGGCAAATTCTTTAATATAAGCTCCATAAACGTTCACGCCCCTACCGAAGAGAAAGAGGAAGAGGAGAAGGACCTTTTTTACGGCCGCCTCGCTAGAACTATAGATGCGTGCCCCAGGCATGACCTCAAAATCATCCTGGGGGACTTCAACGCAAAAGTCGGTAGGGAGCCAATGTACCGCCAGTAGACTGGCTGTCACAGTCTGCATGAGCACAGTAACGATAATGGTATTAGATTGATCCAGTTCGCCGAAGCGAACAATCTGGTTGTTGGATGTACCAAATTTGCGCGGAGGGACATCCACAAAATGACGTGGGCGCACCCGGATGGCGAATCCTTCAACCACATCGACCACGTGTTAATAAGCCGCCGACGACAGTCGAGCCTGTTAATCTTCAGAACTTATCGAGGAGCCAATATCGATTCCGATCACTACTTGGTTGGCCTAGTGATATGTTGTAGAATCGCCCGCCCCCGCGCCAATGGGGGCGGAGAAAACACGCTGCCTCGGCTCAGCACGGACTCTCTAAGGGACATTACTGTCCAACAGGAATTCAAAGCCGCTTTAGACGAGTTTCTACTACCAGAAAACAGTTATGAAACTACGAGCGAGAGGTGGAACGCTCTAAAAACAAAAAAAATAAACTGTGCAAAAAATATACTCGCACCACTTCGTGGCAACACCAAATCTGGCTGGTTCGACGATGAATGCAGACAAGTGACCGAACGTAAGAATGCTGCATACCGAGCAATGCAGCAACGGCATAGAACGCGGGCATGCGCAGAGGAATACTCACGGCTCAGACGCGAAGAGAAACGAGTTCATCGCTCCAAGAAGCATGCTTTGGAAGAGCAAAACATGCGGGAACTCGAGCAAACCAGAGAGGCGTACGGACCGACACGAAAGTTTTACCAAGCGATAGCAGGTCACCGAAACAACGTTGTACCTAAGGTAACCTGCTGTCGCAACAAGGATGGAGATCTGGTTAGTAACCAGCCAGAGGTCCTGTCGCGGTGGGCTCAGTACTTTGATGAATTACTCAACGACCAGTTTAGCGAACAGCTAGAAGCGCCACTAGCAGATAGTGTCATGCTACTGCCACCTAGCATAGAAGAAACACGAAAGGCTATTCGTCGGCTGAAAAATAACAAGGCACCCGGAACCGACGGAATAGCAGCTTAACTGGTCAAGAATGGAGGTGCACGACTAGAAAACGAGATTCATCAAATTGTTACTGAGGTGTGGGATAGCGAATCGATGCCTTGTGATTGGAATCTCGGCATCATCTACCCCGTACACAAGAAGGGAGACAGGTTGGACTGCAACAACTACAGGGGTACTACGGTGTTGAATACCGCCAATAAAATATTCTCCCTGATCCTTCGGGATCGCCTTGTCCCGCACGTCGAAGAGATAGTCGGAAACTATCAAAGAGGATTCCGAAACGGAAAATCAACCGCTGATCAGATCTTCACCATGCGGCAGATATTGCAGAAGATGGCTGAATACAAAAACGACACATACCATCTCTTCATTGACTTCAAAGCCGCATACGATAGCATAGCCAGGGTAAAACTGTACGACGCTATGAGCTCATTTGGAATCCCGGCCAAACTGATAAGGCTAGTTAGAATGACTATGACCAACGTCACATGCCAGGTGAGGGTGGATGGAAAACTCTTAGGACCTTTTGCTACCACCAAGGGTCTGCGCCTGGGGGACGGGCTTGCCTGTCTCCTATTCAACTTGGCGCTACAGAGGGCCATCCGCGACTCGAGGGTGGAGACTACGGGAACCATCTTCTATAAGTCAACCCAGATCCTGGCATACGCTGGTGATATAGACATCATTGGTCTGCGGCTCTCCTATGTAGCAGAAGCCTACCAAGGGATCGAGCAGGCGGCAGAGAGCCTCGAATTGCAGATAAACGAGGCAAAGACTAAACTGATGGTGGAAACATCAGCGGGCCTACCAATAAATAATCAGAATCTACGTAGGCGTGATGTACAGATAGGTGAACGCACTTTTGAAGTCGTCCCAGAATTCACCTATTTGGGGTCAAAGGTCAGCAACGACAACAGTATGGAAGCTGAGTTGCGCGCAAGGATGCTGGCGGCCAACCGGTCATTCTACAGCCTTAAAAAGCAGTTCACCTCAAAGAACCTGTCGCGACGGACGAAGCTGGGACTATATAGTACCTATATAGTACCAGTACTCACATACGCCTCTGAGACATGGACACTGTCCAAATCTGACGAAACCCTCTTAGCCGCGTTCGAGAGGAAGATGCTCAGAAGGATAATTGGCCCCGTATGTGTGGAAGGACAATGGAGGAGCCGCTATAATGACGAGCTATACGAGATGTACGGCGACCTCACTGTCGTACAGCGTATCAAGCTCGCCAGGCTCCGGTGAGCCATGTTGTACGCATGGAAACGGACGACCCAGCCCGTAAAGTCTTTTCAGGCCGTCCACAAGGACAAAGGAGGCGTGGTAGGCCCAAATTAAGGTGACAAGATGGCGTGGAGGCGTCCGCCATTAAGGCCGGGATAACGGACTGGCAGACGAAGGCGCGAGACCGTGAGCGGTTTCGAACACTCCTGAGGCAGGCCAAGACGTTGTAGCGCAAAGCGGTTGTAGCGCCGGATAAGTAAGTAAGTAAGTATTTTATATAAACCAATGTTATTCGATACTATCTGCTTCTATTAAGAAATATTAATTCAATCAGTGTAGTGTAATTTAAACAACACGAAATTTAAAAAAAATCGATTAAACTTGTAAGCTTTTTGATTTTGCATCAAAATTTCATATGCGTGGTAACAAATTTCTGATAAGTAAAAACAAAAACAACAAAATGCCTTAACCTTTTAATGAAAAGAGAACTGTATAGCGGGCTACTTAAGTTAAGCGTTTTAATTTTAGTAGAAGAATAGTTTTACACATTCAAGAACTATTATTTAGCTTTGTTTTAATTGAAACTGTGTGATTACTGCACAAAAAATATGTTACACAGTATTAATGAATACTTTCAAGTTATCCATAAATAAAGTGTGCAACAGAAAAAAGCGTAACCATGCAGGTTATCTTGAACCTGCGTTCCGCGTTTCGTTCTTTTCTCGAGATTTCGGATCTATTCTCATTCTCATTCTCAATTTTCGGAACTATTCTCATCACATAAAAACAATTGTCACAAACAAACAAATCACAAACAAACACACTTCTTGAAAACACCCGAAAGACGCATATTAAGCAAATCAGGCGTTACTGCACAAACTAGGTGAACCGAGAACGCATAGCAACTTATTGCTAAAAGCGCAGTGAAGGCAAAGATCGACGAACGCACCCGGTCTTTAGCTAGAACAGTTTATACTTTCCAGAGCCTTCGCAAAAACACTGAAAGCGCATAGGCACAAATTGACAGACACCTCAATCCAATACCATGTATGAATTGCATCTCATATCAATAAACTTTAATTAGGACAAAAACACATTCCAAAACCAAATGTACGAAACCTATTGAGTATAAATAAAACCAATTCCAACAGTGGCAGGTCAGATTCGTTCGGACTGTCAAGATAGGACGTTACGCTGCCTAAAAACTTGGCCTTCCAACTTATTTCAAGAGTTTAGTTATGATCCCCTTCCCAAGGTAAGGCTTCTAAACTTCAAAGTTTCCAGTAAGGGAAACCCCTTCTGGGTTTCTATGATCGCCTGGACGATCAAGTGTCGAAAAGTGCTGGAACAAAGTTTTATTCCACCTCGGCTCATATCAGTAAAAACTGACCTACCGCGACGGTACTCGAGGTACAGTTGTACGATCATCGCATTACAATATCATATCTTTCAAAACATATCATGTAAAACTTCAATGCATCCCTGTGACACTGGTTTAAGCTTATTTTCGAAGTGGCAAAAATTACATCAATATGCTACTAAACCTTATTTTGAATTTCTCTTGGTTATTTGTTGTATAAGGGTTATGAAACTTATATGACGTTCATAGAACACTCTAATGAATACATTTCGAGCATTGGAAAGTATCTTTGTAGTGAAATAATGCTTAAATAGAGGGTGCCAATTTTTCCACACATGCCCATTTTGCCCCGCTTTCCCCTAAGTTAAAAGCCATTTTATCTTCTTCAGATTTATTAATGTACCCAGATTACAATAAGTCCTTTATTTTAACCACAGATGATTCCAATTACGCAATTACAGCAGTTCTGTCCCAAGATGAAATAGGGAAAGATAAGCCAATCCATTTTGCTTCTCGTTCTCAGTCAAGAACTAAAGCATCTTATTCGGTTCCAGAGAAAGACATACTAGCTGTTGTATGGGCCCTTAAAATACCCATAAATTATTTATACGGTGCAAATTTCACTGTTCTTACTGACCATCAAACATTGCGCTTACATTATCAGATAAAAATACAAAACCAAAACTTAAAAGATGGAAAGCATATCTAGAACAACATGATTACAATATCGCATACAAACCAGGGAAAACAAATGTGGTAGCTGACGCTTTAAGTCGAATTTGCTGCTCTATGACAACACTCAGCTCCCGACTGTAATTTGCTTTTTATACCCCCAACTGAAGGACCCCTAAATGCCTTCCGCGATCTAGCAATAATGCAAGAAGGGAAAAATAAAATAGAGGAAACAATTATTTTTAATAATTTTAAAAGGATGTGTATCACAACGGATGATACTAGTGAAGGGAATCTTCTTAAAATACTTAAAAATCATTTCAATGCTTCAAAACTGAATGGATCATACACTACTGAATCTATTACAGGGTTTACCAGCATAATAAACAACTGTCCACTAGTTTATAACAATAGTCGTTTTGAAAAGACACCGCTGTCTACCACTTGCTCACACGTCAGATGGTGTAAGCTACTCTGTCCAATTTAATAACACAATTTTCACCTTCGATTACACAACGGTCGGATTCGGCACGGTTTGTTTTGTTAGGCCAAATTTTTCAAAAACAAACATATTTCTTTTATTCAAGCAAACTGCAGTATAAACATTTCTGTAAATCAAAACATTATTTTGTTAATACTGCAACAACCGCATGAAACCAAGAAGAAACAAGAACTCTCGAACCATTTTAGCAATGTTTTACAATGAGTGTTTTTTAATGGATTACAATAACATAGAACATAAAAATTTGCACTATGGAACCAAATTTAACACAGAAACACGATCATTAAACTCAGTTGACGAAATCCTCGGCTCAAAAGCGTCGCTGACGGCGTTGAAAGCACGGCACATAAGTAGGAACGGGTCAGAGGAGCCAAATTGCGCTCTACGGTCGTCGAGGGCCAACATTGCCCGAGTCCGGAGCGGCCTGGCCGGAACGTACAGGTTGATGGCAGCCAGTAATGACGGAGAGTCAATACGGCCGTCGAGAAGTCCCGTGATGAACGACAACCTGGCTTTTCGTATTCGCTCACTTAGGGTGGGTAACCCGAGTAGTAAACACCTAGTCCGGTAATCGAGACTTTGGTTCCATGAGCGAAGTGCAAATCGTGTAATTTTACGCTGGATTGATTGCAATCGAGCTAACCGACGCGCTGCAGTTGGCCACCATACGATATTTGCATATTCCATTAACGACCGGATAAGTGAGCAATAGAGCGCCTTGGTGCAAGGTATATCATTAAGCTCGCGAGTCATATTGATAACTAGTCCTAGCATTCTATTGCTGCTGGCTACTACGTGATCCAGCTGATCCTTAAATGATAGTTTTGTATCGAGCAAAACACCTAGATCCTTAACACATTGTTTTCGCGCCAAGGACTGTCCATCAAGCGTATATTCATACAATGATGGGCAGCGAGAACGACTGAAATTGATGGTTTCACATTTATCTGTGCATAGGGATAAAGCATTACAGCATTACTGGAACTCATGCAAGGAAGTTTGCAGTCGGGCGTGGTCTTCTGGTTCACGGATAACACGAAAAAAATTCGCGTCATCTGCGTACAGTAGATGATTATCAGCCGGAAGGATCAACGTCGTGTCGTTGATGAAAAGAAGGAACAGCAAAGGACCCAGGTTGCTGCCCTGCGGGAATCCAGAAGATGCATGCACTGGGCTTGACATGTACGGGCCTAACTTCACAGAATATTGACGATCTGTAAGGTACGATTTAAGCCACATTATCATAGGGTTTGGGAGACCAAGTAAGTCGAGTTTCGCTAGCAAGATGGAGTGCGATACACTGTCGAATGCTGCCTTGATATCCGTATAAATAGCATCTAGTTGTAAACGGGTATCGATAGATTTATGGCATTTGCTAACAAATTCTAGTAGATTAGTCGTTGTAGATCGCCTGGGTACAAAACCATGTTGATTCACACTAACATAGTTGCAGGCCGAGGCCAACAATGGCTCGTAGATTAGCATTTCGAACACGAAATCGAATGGTCAAAAGATAAAATCAGTCGCTCCAATTTTGGAATGTCAACACGAGCATATTTCAGCCTTTTATCAGCATCAATGGCTGTAGCGATCGTAACTGGGGCTACGGTTTCCAAATCAAAGTCAAGCGGAGGGTGGTGTTCGTCGATAGTAGTAAGGGGATATTCACAGACACGTATTGAAGAACATATAGATGCAGCTGGCCAATGTAAATGTGTAAATTAGGTCAAGTATTCGCCCTGATTAGTTAGTATTGAAGTTAAGCTGGTATAGTCCATTCTGATGCAAACCATCAACGAACTGGACACATGCATGAGGCTTTTGCATGCGTGCATGAGGCTCAAAGAAATCAAAAGCAGCTCCATTTTCCTCTGACGCCGATGTCCAGGATAGCGTAGACTGGTTGAAATCACCAATAAGCATGAATCTGTCTCTCGGGCCAAGAGTAGTGCAAATATTAGCAACGAAGTCGATCAATGCACTTATTTTCTCCTCATTCATGCTATGGTAAGGAGGCAGGTAGGCAGCGGCAATAAACAAACGGTGGTCGCATAACTGAATACATACGCAAGTGAGTTCTAACAGTTGCGGCAACGTAGGAAGCACATAAGAGAGAAGAGAAACGTTGCATGCAATTAAGAGTGAGAGCTGTTAGTGGCATCCCGGTCGCATCGTTAAACACGATACTCATCTCCTAGCAGGAGAGCGGTGGGAATACAGGGATCGAGCCAAGTTTCAGTGAGTACCAATACATCGTATTCCGTCTCAAGAACCGACAAACGGAACTCATCGGCTTTAGAACGCAGGCCACGCACATTCTGATAGTACACAGTGATACAAGCCGCTCGATCAATGGGTGCTTGTTGCATATAAGTGTTAGTAGGCGCTGGGGTGTTGCAATTGAGCGAGCTTATCGTAGAAGGTGAGTGTATTGTGTTTGTCGTCGAAGGATTTGCTCGAGCCGTATGCGCAACATATGGCTACGCTGCTGTAGTGCGGTTACTTCGGAAAAAATTGAACCAGTGTAGTTTGAAGTGTTTTTGAACGTGACGTGGACGGAAGAGTGGGTGAAGGGAGAGTGCATTTCATATCGGTTGGTGATTGTTCTGTTTATGTTAGTGCGGGTTCATGGATATGAATAGGTGAGTATGGATTAATGTGGGGATTATTGTGTTGGGTAAAAGGCTGCTGTGGTGCCGGTGAGTGTTGAGTGCGAGGCTGTAGTGGTGCCGGTGTCTGCTGAGTACGGGGTTGTTGCGGTACCGGTGTGTAAGTGTTCGTGTTTAATATGCAACGAATGCAAATACAACAGGAAACCAATTAAAAAACCAATGCAAGAAACGCCCTTACCAACACGGCCGTTTTAAATTAATATTGACATCCTATTCGTAAAAAAAAAAACTATTTCTTGACCTGTCTCGATAAATTCTCCAAATTCACCCAGGTTAAAAAAATTCAATCAAGGGCAACAGTTGATGTACTGTATTGAAGGAAGTATTGCTTAAACATAAGCCTCCCGACTGCATCGTCATGGACGGAGAAAAATCGTTCAACTCAGGGGAAATAACGAATTTCTGCAACACGTACAATATCACCCACTGTATTACTCTTACTGGTCACAGCGAAGTTAACGGAATCGTAGAAAGGTTTCATTCAACATTCCTGTAAATGTATCGTATAACAAAAACAGACCATCCATTAAAAGACCTATTTGATCTCGTTGATCTTACCGTTCATAAATATAATAATCAATTCATTCGGTAACAAAATTTACTCCCTTTGAAATAGCTTGTCCTTCAGAGAAAATTTCTGAAATTATTTTACAAGTACAAACAAACTTGCGTCTGAAACAGGAAAAAAAAATGCACTTCTTTAACAAACATAAAGTAGAAAACGAAATACCTGACACTAGCTTTCGTGATAACAAAAAAAAGATTGAAACAAGTTAAATCTTTTAAAGGCATCAATATAAAAAATGTAAACAGAGGTACTGTAACTACGAAAGATGAGAAAAAGATATACCAGAATGATCTATAAATTAAATTAAAATTAATTAAAGTGTAATATTATTTTACAGCTGGCTATACGTAGTTTATGGGCAAAACATTTCAATGACAAACATGAACGATATTCCCATCTTTGCATTCGAAGAAGGTCAAGCTAGGATTATTATTTGATATAAATATTGTGTTCACCATTTCAAAATATCAGATTTACAAAATGAAATCAATTCTTTGTCTTCAGAATTCGATAAAGTTGAGGATAATCAGTACACATGTTATTCATGTAAAAATGATGCTTAAAGCTATTATTATTATTATTATTATTATTTATTTAATCTTTAACGGAACGTATGGCCTAATTAAGATGTAACAGTTCAATTGAAAAAAAATACATAGCAAAAATAAGATTTGCATCGCAATTTACTGCGGCCACGGCAAAAGCCGGAGACGTTCCTTGAAGCACTGAGTTGAGATGTCGAAGTCGAAGCAATCCGAGACAGTGTTGAAGACAGCCGACATGCGGAACATAGGGTCAGACCGACCAGCACTGGAACGGGGTTGAGCGAGCCGTAGAGTTTCTCTAGACCTAAGTGTTCGGGATGGTGCATAGATATCGACTCGATGCAACAAAGGCGATGAGCCGATAGAGCCATTTAGCAATCCAGCGATGAAAGAGCACTGTGCATTGCGTCTTCTAACCGAAAGAGGTTCAAGGCCTAGAAGACGGCACCGCGCAGCATACGGAGGAAGATTATTGCGATCCTGCCAGGGAAGTAGGCGTAGGGCATATCTCGTGAGCTTACGTTGAATCGCCTCAAGTCGAGCAATTGAAGAAGCGGTAGTTGGGCTCCAGACTACGCACGAATATTCCAGAACCGAACGAACGATGCAGTTGTACACAGCTTTGATGCACATGGGGTTGCGGAATTCATTAGTTGTCCGGATAACAACACCAAGTAATTGATTTCCTCTGGCTACAACGTCATCGATATGCTGTTTAAGTTCAAACTAGAGTCAAGCAGAACGCCCAGGTCTTTGGCATGATTCTGTCGATTAACTGCAGTGCTGTCCATGAAGTAGGTCCCAGTCACTGGGCTCCTGCTTTGACTAAAAAACACACAGTAGCATTTCTCGATGCAAATAGTCAGTCCATTACGCTTGCACCACGAACAGAAAATTTCGATGCAGTCTTGCAGGAATGTACAACCACCTGTGTTGTGAATAGGCGCAACAATTTTTGCGTCGTCGGCAAACAGACTGATACTGTCGGGAGGTAAAGCGAGGGTAACATCGTTGATAAACAATATGAAGAGAAGCGGGCCAATATTGCTTCCTTGTGGCACACCCGAGCTGCTGACTATTTCTTTGGACATGTGCTTATCTATTTTCACGATGTATGTGCGAAGACTTAAGCCACTGTACGAGCGAGCTGGGAACTCCTAGCTTATCGAGTTCAGCGAGAAGAATTGCGTGCGGAAGAGAGTCGAATGCTGCTTTCAGATCTGTATAAATTGCATCGACTTGAGCTCCGGCATCAATTTGACTAGTGCAATAGGTTACAAATTCAACCAGGTTCGTGGTAGTCGACTTTTTTGGCACGAATCCATGTTGATACGGGCTTAGGTAGCTGCGGCATGCATGTAGCAGATGTTTGTATATCACTAGTTCGAACACCTTGGCAATGGCACACAAAGATGTAATACCCCGGTAGTTGATGGCATCTGTCCTGTCGCCCTTTTAGTAAATAGGAACCATCCAAGATTTCCTCCATGTTTTGGGAAATTAGCCATTGGCTAGCGATGCATTGAACATTTTTGCAAGGATAGGTGCTACTGTCGTTTGACAGCGTTTCAGCACGGTAGAAGGAATTCCGTCGGGTCCAGGAGCGAAGGAAGGCTTTAGTTGCGCTAGGGCAGATGAAACGACCTCACTGTCGATGAAAGGAGTGCTCATGTTAATTGCGCCAGCCGGAGTGTTGACGAGAGCAGCATCAATGGTATCGGTATCATTCATGGACGGTTAAAAGCAATCTGCGAAGCGATCCGCGAAGAGATTGCACATTTCATTAGTGTTGGCACTTGTTGCTCCTTTGTACGTAATGGATTTCGGTGTATGCGTGGATTTTGTTTTGCTGTGGTAGAAGCGCCAAAACGAGTCAGGCCACCTGCAGGGGTTACGTTGGATTTTACTCAAATATCTGCGATATCGAAACCTGTTATAGCTGCAGTATAAAGAGTGCGTGTCAAAGTAGATCGAGCGAGATCTTTGGCAGCGGCGCGTTTGGTAGTGACGATAAGCAGCTCTTTTTACACGTTTGAGTCGTTTGAGTGTGCGGTCCGCCCAGGGGGGGGTTAGGTTTAGGACGCTGAACTGGGACGCATACAACAAAGGCTTGCAGCATGAAGGACGAGAATTGAATTGAGTATTGAACATACTGCTTCGTCAAGTGAAATAAAATTGGAACAATGAAAGCTATTGTTAAACATTGAAATCATGTCGTTCAGTTTCACATAGTCAGCTTTAGCAAAGTTATAACGATAAAATGCGGTTGTCGTCGAGTTTTGTCGAGTCGTCGAATTGCGTCGGGTCGACGAGTTAATACGTATATTGAAGTCAAACGCAGGGTGATAGGAGTCAAGAGGTACAAGCGGAACAACACTTGGAAAGACAGGTGAACACAATTTAGCTGCAGCATTGTTAGCGTAGAGCAGGTCAAGCATGCGTCCGTGCGAATTATTGATGTGATTAAGTTGCACTAATCCGTTAAATTTAAATCCATCCACAAAGGTGTTGTTGGCCAGTGAGCGCGTGATATTATTCCTAACCGGCAAAAACGATGGGACACTCTAAGAATAGTCTGGAAATTCATCGCTGGCAGCCCAGATGTTAACGATCTCAAATTAATCAATTCGTCTATAAACCAATTGGTATCATATAACAATGCCCAAATCATGATCAATGATGATTTATCAAAAAAATTAAATAACAGTTTAGCAAAAGTAAAAGAAGCGATTACAACAACAAATGTACGATTGCTAAGTCAAAGGGAAATCGATTTAATTAAAGTTGACTTGAAAGAGAATAATTTTACCATGCATACACCCATAGAAGCATTATCTCTGACTAAAATAAAAGCAGCAGTTACAAACGACGAATTATTACTACTAATATCATCCCCAATTCTGAAAAGGGAAATATTTAGGAAAATACACTTCTATTCAATTCGAAAAAGAGATAAGAAAATCTATGTTTCAAATCCTTTCTACATCTCCCACAAATCCCAAACCTATTCCGTCATCTCTTTGGAAAAGAATTTCTACCTCATCCTAGATCTATCACTTCGACAGGCAACTTCACACTAGAGTCTACATGCGATACAAAGCCGAAATTGATATTTGGATCTGTTTCAATTGAATATTTGTCATGTGATGTCTTCATCGATAATAATATCTAACGCTAAAGTAGATGTATCAGGAACACAAATTCATCTTCCCATTTATGGACTTGAAGTTTGGGGTGAAGAAAATCGGCACATCCTCAGATGGACCAAAACATCTTTCGTTGTGTATCTTCACTACACCACACCACAAATAGCAGAAAAAGTAAGTATTATAAAAGAGTATCATATACGAATACATTCTAATCTTTTCTTGCTCTATTTGAACGGCAAACAGGAAGTTTTATCACCGGTGTTTATGTGCGGCAAGTGTTGTGAAGAAGTTTGTTGTGCGGTGTGTCATGTGTATCTTTGTATTTGTATCGTTTTACATGTAGAACGAAGCAATAAACTATTGCGTTTAATCGTTGTGTTACAGCTAATGATGGATTTACACGAGCGGAAGAAGTGGCAACACTGTATGTGCCTTGCGCAGGGATAACAACGCCGTCGGCATACGTTGATACCATCCAAAGTGATCCAACGTATAAAACCGTATACTGTGGCAGATAAGTATTGAATGCTATATTTAAATAAAACATGCTTTATCGTTGAACTCGACAAAGCGCATCGACATAAAAAGTGTGTGTGTGTTTGTGTGTGTGTGTGTGCGTGTGCGTGTGCGCGCGCGCGCGTGTGTGTGTGTGTGTGTGTGTGTGTGTGTGTGTGTGTGTGTGTGTGTGTGTGTGTGTGTGTGTGTGTGTGTGTGTGTGTGTGTGTGTGTGTGTGTGTGTGTGTGTGTGTGTGTGTGTGTGTGTGTGTGTGTGTGTGTGTGTGTGTGTGTGTGTGTGTGTGTGTGTGTGTGTGTGTGTGTGTGATACATCCAAACGCAGCTGTCATAGCGTTACACTGTAGCTCACTAAGTATCTCTTGAGCTTTCATTTAGCTTTGAAGGAATCCCGCTGCGCAAATTCGAGCAGTTTCCAGCGCAGGAAATGTACCAAAAAGATTTTGGCTGGTCTCCCGCGCTGGACTTCAGCGATTCCTGCGCTGGGTCGAGCAAGTTTAGCGCCATCTGTTGGCGAAATGGACGAACTATTTATGGCGGCGGAGCAAAAAAAAACGGTCAAAAAATTTAAAAATATTGACGCCCATTTTCTCGTCCGCTTCTTCTCCCTCCCTCGCCCTGCCTTGCCTTACTTGCGCTTCTGCCCGTGCCTTCCGCCGCCAGCTGATTGGCTGTCGCGGTGTATGGCGTTGATACTCATATGTGCATTGCGGTTGTGTATTGTTATTGGTGGGTGTTAGCATTTATTAATTTGTGTGTGGCCTTGAGACGCTGTGGGAGAAGCTGGATTGGGATTTAAAGTGTTATCGGTGTATTGATGGTTTATTTTATTTCGTGCCGCTGCTGATGAGATCATTCGATGCCCCTGCCAATTGAGGGTGAAGAAGCCTATTTAAAACAAGCGTAGGAGAACGTCTAACACTAATCTAATATTTTTTTGATTAGAACATGTTTGATGCTTCAACGACCTTCTATGCATCATGTAGCACAGTGTATAGTGGTTATAATTTTTTTTTAATTTGCCGAAATCTGTCTCCAGTTTTTGGGTCTCGATACACACACGCACACAGCGCGGGGAAAGTGACCGTTCACTCTATCATGCCACGATCCCCCACCTCGCCCGGCGTTTTGGATGAGGATGCGATACAAGAAAGCTGAACCAGCCGTTCTACCGATATGGTAGCCGTAATCGATCATGCGGGGAGGAGGGGGGGGGGTTGTCTAGTGGGGGGGGGGGAGTGCGTGCTTGCGTTCGCGCTTTCGTGGGTGCGTGCTTGCGTTCGCGCTTTCGCGGGTGCCTGCCCGCGTACACGCGTACGTGCATGTGTGCGTGTGTGTGTGCGTGCGTGCGTGTGTGTGTGTTTTTGTGTGTGTGTGTGTGTGTGTGTGTGTGTGTGTGTGCGTGCGTGTGGAAACGTGCGTGTGGATTACGATGCGTACATTTTCATCCGCTGCGGCTACAAAGTCCATGCATTTTCGATTTCGCTACCTGAGAGACAACACAACTATCGGATTGGCACCACGATCTTTGCGATCGGTTCTGCTGTTGGGGGTGTTAAAAAGAAACACGATCAAAGCAAACGTGCGTGTGATATGTAGCACATTTCTTTCCAATTCAGCTAGCGGACGCATGTGGAATCAACACTTGAATTGAACTCATACAAAAGAGGATTCTGGATTGGTTTATTACGGTGCGCGTATGGTGCTGCACCTGTCCGTCCAGAATCTTGCGGCTTGATGACTTAGAGTCGGTATCATGACGCCGTGCGACCGGCATTGCCTTGGAATGGGTAAGGCTCGGTAGGTTCATGTCCTTTGTTCAAGTGTATTCCGTCCATTTGTCGCGCCATGGCGGTAGGCCCGGCAGCAACAAAGTCATAACAAACTCTTTCCCGGTACGGATGGCGCTTCAAAGTTCTTTTTCTTATTATTATTCTTGTCATTACGGCCTACGCGATCATGTTGGCCTTTTCAGGACTTGACGTACACGTAGCCGGATAGTCAGCCCTTGCTACGGCGGACGGTTCATACGCGGTTAGAACCCACGACGAGCATGCAGATGTGAGGACCTCTGCGGGACCTTTCCTATCCAGCGTGCAACTTGCATACTGCCACACTGTCTCCTGTCCGGTGCATACGCAGCAGGCAGGAGGAAGGATGCACCTCCTCAACAAAAAACACCGTCATGAACCAGCGGTGGATCTAACGGTAGACGGACTAGGCAGTCGCCGAAGATCTCTAGGCTGTAGTATGCCGTATGTTTCCAAGTGGACAGAGTATTAGCGACAAGGCCCCCGAAAAGATGGTCGTTGGGGCCCCGTGGCTGGGGAATCATTTGCCCCCCTCCTACCCCCCCCCCTCATGCCGGCAATAATTGTAGGGCCTGTGACCAATGATCGTAGGAGTCCCATGGCCGAAGCCCTCCCCCCCTCCCCCGCCGGCAATTTAAGTATACCGTTTAATCTTCCAACAGCTGTGTCTCAGTACCCCCTCCTCCCGGTCATCCCGGGCCTCAACTCGTCTTTCCGCCAAGGGCCCCCGATTCCCCCTACTCCGCCTCTCTCATGAACACCTTCTTTTCTTTGACCGATGGATCATAACATTCCGGAAGAGCATACATTCGGCGACAGTTTTGCACACATACACACACTCACACCCTTGTGCAGACGGCTCAGCATATCTGTGTAAATACACCATACGAAAGCAAAAGCTTATGGTAACAAAGCTATGCTTAATGCTTAACACGTTCAGTTCGATGGCAGGCCCCAGGGACTGCCAGTGGACTTTCCAGTATGCCGTTTTCACAATCAGCTTGCGTTCTAGATGCCGGAGGTACAGAAAGCTGATGAAAATCAGCACCGGGCGGAACGTGTTAATGCGAATAAGGGATCTGCGCGTTGCACAGCAAACCCTCCAGCGTTAGCTAGCGATTCGGTAGTCATTTTTACATTGCAGCAGTTGAACTCATTGCGCTTTTTTGGTTTGATTTGTGAAAATGCAACTTCATCGCCGCAATGTTTGTTAACGGCTTTTTTGATCGCCACAGCAACTCATGAGCATTGACCACACGCGAGAAAGAGATGGCGCTATGGAGGGAAAAAGCACGGACGACGGCTGACAGCGATTGGCCGTCTGACGCACTAACACATCCAAACCTTCGGTGGCGTGCTCAGGCGAGGGGTATGAGGCGGAGCCAGGGACGGGTAGCTCGACGAGCTGCTTGACAAATTTGCCGTTAGAGAGAAAAGAAAGGCATGATAAAATTCTCCGAACGCCATAATTTCTTCCGTCGTTTTGCGCAGCGGGATGTAACACGATTCCCGCTCACCAAGACTGCTGTTGAACAAACAGAATTCAAAGCAGCAGCGTAACGGCTCCATACAAAAATCGCAGAACGTAACGCTTCAATGCTTTTTCGGTCTTATCCGAGTTTATAATTGCACAAAGATGAGCAACGGCGGTGTCTTTCTCGCGCTGAAGTACGATTTTTTAAGGGCCACATTTGTAATTTTTAAATTAAAGTCGGACCTGTTCCTTGAAGTTGAAGGTGCTTAAAAATCGTGTCAGTTTTAATGCATAAGGCCAAGAAAGAAAGTTTTATAACGCAACAATTGGTAAAACTAGGACATTTTTATCATGATCAAAAATGTTTACTTATACAGTGCCCTAATTTTAATGCCCTTGCACCTAATTTAATTATGCTTCAAAAAGACAAGAAGCCTAAACTGAAATGATTATGAATACATTTAAATTGATTTGAAAAATTTTATGTTTTATACTTCATGAAAATGCTATAAATCATTAAATATAAATCAATATCAGTGTAATAATAAAAAAAATAATATAACTATAGTTAACTTGAAAATGAAGAATTCAATCTCGTTGATATGAATTAATCTTAAAACAAAAAAAATATACGTATAAAAGTTTAAAATATCTTTAATCTAAATAAAGGCTGCGTGGACAAAACAACAGTAAACATATTGCTGGGAAATTATATAAGGCATGTAACGCTTCTCCAATGTAACGTCACTTTAATTTATTTTTTTATAAAACTAATCTATGCGCAATCTGTGATTGACTGTCAATACAACGAGGGACACAAAACAGATAAAAGGGGAAAAGAGCCAAACTTCGACCCTTTTTCCAACACGACTTCGATAAAAGAAAAATAAAATATTTTCTTGTAGGCGTGCACCAGTTTCAAAAATGGTTATTTCATTCATGTTAGAAATTATAACAAACCAAGATAAAGCTTTAGGAATTTTGTTAAGGCATGGTTGGTATGGAATATAAGCAATTACATAAATTATCAATATGAAAAAAATATAAATGTTTTAAGAATTATACTCACAGAGGCCACATCTGTAACAGGTTTGCAGTATTGCATTACTTCTACCACCGAAGATACATCAAATGCATCCAAAACAAGACCGTACAGAATACGGTATATGATGCATACAAACCGTAAAGATGATGGGACTTTATCGCTCATAGTTGATAATTGTTCGTCACTGAAAATGAAATGAAATGAAAATGAATGTTTAATTTAATCCTCGGTATTTATGTGAGAATCAGTTTTGCACAAAAAGAAGAAGATGGGTGGCTTTAGTTCACTTCACTTTATTTTGCTCCATATTTGCACGTCCTTCACCTTCGACATTTTGCGTTCAACTGACCTACTGACCTAGCGGCGCGCGCCGCTTAAATTCTTTCTTTCGCCCAATCAGCGCTCGCTACGATATCTCTGTGGGCGATATCTCCCGTCTCTTTTCCCTCCTTCACATTTATATAAATGTTTTAATGTTTATTATTCATATTAAAATTATAATTGTAATCATAATTATTATTATCACTATTAACACATCCGTGACTTCGTCCGTCCTGGCGAAATTTCAGATGGTTTTTGTTGGATTTTACTGACGCTTCCCAGAGGCTCGGGTGCATCAGGCGGGATGAAATACTTCTCAATCTCGAGGAAACTACAAAAGTCTTTCACGTTGTTCAAGTGCTGCTGGTCTTGAAATTGTCTATAGAGCTCATTTAATTTATAATTAGCTCCTCGAAAATTGGTCGCATTGTCGGAACGGATTTGTTGTACCATTCCTCGTCGACCAATAAATCGTTTTTATGATGCTAAGAAAGCATCCGTAGTCCGGTCAGATATAGCTTCCAAATGGACATCCATTATTTCCATCCACACAGAAATAAGGATGTAAGCTTCCACTATTACCTCCTTTTAGTCGTCACCTTTATTTGATGTAAACGGGACCATACTCAACATCAGTGATGGCAAATGATGGTAATGGTACACTCTGGATGTAGGCTAGTTGTTAGCTGTCGCTGATTAGAGTTCGATTAACGCGAAAGAATTTGACGCATGTTCTTGCGGTCGATCGGATCGTGGAACGGGTATAAGGAATGCATATCTCTATCTCATAGCGTTAATCAATCCAGTTTGTCCAGATCATCTTGGTACATTGGACCAGTGACGGGTCTTGGCTTTCTGGAAGCCTTAGGTGGAATGAATCTCGGGACCCATTGAGTTGAAATATTGATGGACGATATCAAGGGGAGGATGGTTGTGAGTAATATGAGCACTTTTTCGTTTATTCTTATTTCAATCTTATTTCAAATTCATGCACAAGTTACATGCTAAGGATATAAAAATATTACAAAACATGAGAAGAAACACTTTATTTATTGAAGATAATTGCGTGGCGCGCACAGGGGCCTTTGCAATATTAAAAATAAAATAATACGTAAGATAACCTTACTTGCGATATATTTGAAAACAGACATGAACATTTAAACGTGGCAACGGTAATATTGAAGTCAAAAAAGCAGTAGAACTTATTGAAAGCTTTACACATTGAAATAATTGGATCATGAGCTCCTCTGTAAGTACGGGCCCGGTCTATTTTGATCAGAAAATTCCGAGGACGTAGCACGCACTACGCGTCAGGGGCGTACAAATTGATCTTAAGAAGAAGCTCGGGAGCATCAATTTCGCCTTTTAATCATTCTAAATTTTTCATGGATTGGGCTTTTGTTGCCAGCACCAGCATAATTATGATATTTTACTACCTTATTCTACCACATTTCTTTATATTTTTTCAATAAACTTTGGTCCATTTCATTAATTAATTTTTCACATTTAAACTTTCCTTTAACATAGTTGTAACTCAAAATATGCACTAATTTACCCATTCGGTTGCATGTTTCAAAATATTAGAAAAGATGAACTAGGGTAAATGTACCAGTTTTGGGCAGATTAGTGCAGCAATTTCTCAAAAACTGCTCGTACACTTGGCAATTTGTATTACTTTTCATGAAAGTGACATTAGTTTGAACGATAAACTATCGTATTATGTTGTGATATTTTTTATTTGCCGATTTAAATGTATTTTTTAGAGATATTCGTGGAAATGCAAACACTGTTTTTGTTCCCATTTTCGGCAGTTTGGTCCCATTTTCGGCAGGCTGTGCTCCTTTTTTCGGCAACGCGAATACGGGTCGGTAAATGTTTTAATCAATGTCAATAGATTGACAAAAATGTTCAAAACAGTGTAAAGCAATGTTTTAACTCACTTTCCTAAGATTGGTGTTGAAAAGTACTTAACTTGTTAATTTTATGTTGCCCATTTTGGGTATTTTGCTTGCCATTTTTACAGTCATTTTGAGTTGAGTTACAAACAAAGTAGGCATTGGAGAAATCAGACTGCCTGACGGATATAGAGTAGGGCACCGACTGGCTTACAAATTATTATTTTTCTCTCAAGTTATTGGATTATTTATAGTGAAATTGGTGAAATTTGATACAAAAAATGTGGTTTTATGTGTCGACATACGCGTTGTAGTTTTCTGATCAAGTAATAAATGAATATTTATTGTGTTTAGTGCTCTGGTTCACTTAATAACCCGCTGCGCAAAGCGACGGAAGAAATCATGCCGTTCGGAGAATTTTATCATGCCTTTCTTTTCCCTCCAACGGCAAATTTGTCAAGCAGCTCGTCGAGCTACCCGTCCCTGGCTCCGCCTCGTACCCCTCGCCTGAGCGCGCTGTTGAAGGTTTGGATGTGTTAGTGCGTCAGACGGCCAATCGCTGTCAGCCGTCGTCCGTGCTTTTTCCCTCCATAGCGCCATCTCTTTCTCGCGTGTGGTCAATGCTCGCGAGCTGTTGTGGCGCCTTAAAATGCCGTTAACAAACATTGCGGCGATGAAGTTGCATTTTCACAAATCAAACAAAACAAGCGCAATAAGTTCAATTGCTGCAATGTAAAAATGACTACCGAATCGCTAGCTAACGCTGGAGGGTTTGCTGTGAAACGCGCAGATCCCTTATTCGCATTAACACGTTCATCCCGGCGCTTATTTTCATCAACTTTCCTTTCCACCAGCACCTAGAACGCAGGCTGGAAAGTTCACTGGCAGGCAGTTGGGCCTGCCATCGATCTGAACGAGTTAAGCATAACTTTGTTACACTAAGCTTTTGATTTCGTATGGTGTAGATTACACAGATATGCTGAGCCGTCTGCGCAAGGGTCCCGCTTGGCAAAGAGTAGCTCATTTTGATGCCTCTCGCTACCCCTGGCCTTAGTTTTAAAGGAATCATGTGACACACTCGCACTCCACTACCCCATCCCATGGAAAAACGCTCCCACCATCGAGGTGTTGACCAAAATTTCGCTGTGTGCATGAGAAACACACTCGCACTCCTCCAGCCCTCCATAGCCGATCGCTCCTACCGTTGCGAAGATGGGAGAATTTTTGCTCTGAGCGTGAGACCCTAAAGCGCAAGAGATGACACTATGTGTAAAGACGATCAGAATTCGATATGGTCAAAATGCGTCGATTATCGTTTCATTTATTTTCACTTCATCAAAATTTTAAACATTAACAACTAGGCTGATAACAATAGTTGAAATGTAAATCAGAATAAATTAAATTCATTTGAAGTAAAATAAATTCCATTATACTCTATTTTGACCAATGATCAACACTTGTACATAGTACCATTTACTTTGTGTTATTCACTCTCGCTCTGTGTTGTGATCGTTCGAAACTCATTGCCAGAACGAATGCAAATTTCATTTTGGAAGGATCGGTGCCGGAAGATGCAGCGAAAATTATGAAATGATAATAGAAAAGTGGTTAAGCTAATCGTGAAAGATGTCAACGCAGGCGTAAATGCAGTTTGTTTTGTTACATGATCTACGGGTAAGTGCATGCATAAGAAGAAGAATCTTCCAAATGATGTTTGTGTTCTAACAATCGTACTGCTTTCAATGTTTGTTTAATCTTCTATTATTTTCCATCACACGTAAGTTAGACCGACCCGCTAGAAACCAGACTGCAAGCTGGCATTGCACACCGGCTACGAGCAGACGAAGATGTAACGCTACACCGGCCACGAGCGGACAACGGCGACATGCGCAAGTAATGCGACACGCAGACCGATCGTGAGAACGGACCAATGCAGCCAGCAACCAGCGGCCTCGTTAGAACATTAGCTCGTTAGGTTTAGTCAGTCGAAGTCGAAGTCGAAGTCTAGAGTTAGCCAGATATAGTTCATAGTTTAGCTTTAGTCAGGAGTATTCCTGTTTGTGTAAAATAAAAATTTTTTTTTATGGCCAACCGGTCTAGATAAAGATTAACTGGCGCCCGAATAGGGACCTCTAGTAAAGTGAAAGTGAAGTTACGAGTAGTGATCGCGAAAGAGCGTAATCACACCGTGCTTAGAACATCTCCCGATCGCAGATTGCAGCCGTGTGTATGAGCACCTCAGTAGCCGGTAGCAGCCAATAACTCGTTGCCGGAGGAAAGGGACAACGCCGACACACCGAGAAGGAAAGATTCACCGGAGGCCCGAGCAACAGAAACCAACCCCGTCAGAGGAGGCGAAGTAACCAGCCCCGTAAGAAGGGTGAAGCATGAATTTATCAATGTAAGTAAAGCTTTCAATCATAGTAAGTATAAACATTTATTAAAGCGAAAAACATATTAAAACATTATCAGTGTTAAAGTGAGTGATTAGTGAGTGAAAAGAAAATCATTATCATAAAAGTTAAGTCAAACTGGAGGAATTAGTTCAATCATTACGACAATTCTCAGTCGCAGTAAAATCTATAGATAACGAAGAAAAACTAACAAATAAAGATATGGAGGCACTAGCAGGCAGAATTGCAGCTTTAAAAGCACGTTTTAGTGAAAGCAATGTTGCAGATGATTTTCAAGACCCACCACTTTTTTTTACAAAACAAGATGGTAGTGCAGTAGATCCCGAATCTTTCGAAAAAATCCCTGGAGTTGTAAAAAATCTCCCAATTTTCTGCGGTGACCCAAGTGAACTTAATAGCTGGATCAATGGCGTAGATGGGATAATCCGACTATACCAAACTATATCTAGCCATAGTTTGGAAAAGCAAAATAAATTCCACATGATTTGTAAATTCATACGTAGAAAAATTAGAGGTGAAGCCAACGATGCTTTAGTAGCATCCAACGTAGGGATAAATTGGAATATGATGAGAAAAACTCTCATAACTTATTATGGAGAGAAGCGAGATTTGGAAACTCTCGATTTTCAACTTATGAGTGTCTACCAAAAAGGTCGAACTTTGGAAGTTTATTACGACGAGGTTAATAGACTTCTTTCACTTATTGCAAATCAGATACGATCAGCTTCGAAAGCTATGATTGGAACATACAACAAGAAAGCGATCAATGCTTTTATCAGAGGTCTCGATGGGGACGTTTATAAATTTATTCGTAACTACGAACCAGCATCCTTAGCAGCAGCCTACAGCTATTGCATTTCTTTTCAAAACTTAGAGTGCCGTAAGATGCTAACAAAACCAAAACATTTTAACACACCCCCGTCAGCCCCCAGGAACCAAATACCATTGCCCACACCTCATCTACCACCAAGAGTGTTCCAACACCAACAAAGACCAATGATAGCGAACAACGTAAGACCTCATTTTGCGCACCACCCACCGATTCAAAATTTTGCAGGAAATTTTACACAACGTCCTGTTTGGAATCAACCAAATCAGCAAAGACCAATTTTTCAGCGCACAAATTTTAATCAACCAAATCAGATGAAAAATTTTACACAGCAGAGAAACAATTTTCGCCAAAATGGACCTGAACCGATGGAAATAGACCCATCAATTAGGTCACATCAAGTAAATTATGCGAACAGGCCGAATTCCTCGAACATTCGTCCATTGAAAAGACAAAGAGCTTTCAATATTGAAGCAGTTCCGCGACGTGAAATAGAACCGACTTCATATGAAGATAATCTCTACGATGATGATGTCGAAAGTCAGGCGTCATACGAACGATATATGAGAAATGTAGAAAAGCAAGAAAAACTAAATGAAAATTCTCATTACGACGAAATTTCTCGCGATGCAGAATTAAATTTTTTAGGTTAAAATCAGCTTTACCATATTTTATATACCATGGTAAGGCAAGTCAACAAATTAAAATTCTAATCGACACTGGATCTAATAAAAATTTCATCAACCCTTTACATGCGAAAATTTCTCACGACGTTATAAAACCATTTTTTGTATCATCTGTGGGAGGAGATTTACTCATCACAAAACATTCACAAGCTCAAATATTTGCCCCTTATTCCGATGTAAATGTCAAATTTTATCATTTGCAGGGACTAAAATCATTTGACGCCATAATAGGTTATGATACCATCAAAGAAATGGGAGCATTTGTAGACGCTAAAAGAGACAATCTAGTTCTTGAGAATTTTATAATACCTCTCTCACTTCATCCATTACAGGAAGTTAACAGAATCGAAATAAGAGACACACATCTTAACCACCAAGAAAAAGAAAAATTACATTTATTTCTTAACAAGTTTCAAGATTTATTCCAGCCACCCGACGAAAAGTTGCCCTTTACAACAAAGGTAGAAGCAACCATAGCCACGAATGATACGGAACCAATTTACTGTAAGTCATACCCATACCCTTTGTCCCTCAAACAGGAAGTGGAAACACAGATAAAAAAATTATCAAATAATGGTATAATTCGACCATCTAGGTCACCATATAATTCACCTGTGTGAATAGTTCCCAAAAAGGTGGACGCATCTAACAAAAAAAAAATCGACTTGTGATCGATTACAGAAAAATAAACCTGAAAACTAAAAGCGATAGATATCCCATTCCCGATACTTCAACAGTACTTGCCAATCTAGGAAATAATAAATATTTTACAACACTCGATCTAGCATCGGGATTTCACCAGATTCGTTTAGCAGAAAAAGATATCGAAAAAACCGCCTTTTCCATCAATAATGGAAAAAACGAATTTTTAAGATTACCTTTCGGTCTGAAAAATGCACCTTCGATTTTTCAGAGAGTCATGGACGATGTTCTTAGAGAACATATTGGAAAAATTTGTCACGTATACATAGACGACATAATAGTCTTTGGAAAAACATTCGACGAACATCTGAAAAACTTGGAAATTGTTTTGAATACATTACGAGAAGCCAATTTTAAAATACAGCCAGACAAATCAGAGTTTTTAAGAACAGAAGTTGAATTCTTAGGATTCATTGTTTCAGAAAATGGCTTGAAACCAAATGAGAAAAAGATAGAGAGTATCTTAAAATACCCCGAACCTCAAACTATCCGAGAACTTAGATCATTTTTAGGACTGTCTGGATATTACAAAAGATTTGTTAAAAATTATGCAGCTTTAGCAAAACCTTTAACAAAACTTTTAAGAGGGGAGGATGGCCAAGGCCACTGCAAAATTACAAAAAATCAATCTAAAAATTTTCCGATAAAATTAGATGATGATGCCAAACGTGCTTTCAAAACTCTTAAGGAAGTTTTATCATCCGATGATGTTTTAGCATACCCTGATTTTGATCATGATTTTATTTTAACTACCGACGCTTCTGACAAAGCAATCGGAGCTGTTCTTTCCCAGAACGTTAATGGTGTTGAAAAACCAATAACATTCATATCTAGAACACTATCAAAAACAGAAGAGAATTATGCTACAAACGAAAAAGAAATGCTTGCTATAGTTTGGGCTTTACATTCTCTACGTAATTACATTTACGGTGCAAAAATAATAATATTAACAGATCACCAACCTTCAACCTATGCAATGTCACCAAAAAATAGCAATGCAAAATTAAAGCGATGGAAAGCATTCATAGAGGAACATAACTATGAGCTAAGTTACAAACCTGGCAAAACCAACGTGGTAGCTGATGCTCTTTCACGCATACAAATTAACTCACTAACTCCTACACAACACTCTGCCGAAGAAGATGATCTTTCTTTTATCCCTTCTACCGAAGCTCCAATTAATGTTTTCCGAAACCAATTAATTTTTCAAAAAGGTACTATTAGTTCCTACGAGTTTGTAAACCCCTTTCCTAAGTTTAAAAGGCACACTTTCATAGAACCACAATTTTCAATCGATTTTATAAAAGACAAACTTAAGAGATTCATGATACTTGGTATAATAAATGGCATATTCACTGATGAGCCAACCATGGGGATCATTCAAGAAACCTTTAAAAATCTATTCAATATATCAACCATGAAAGCAAGATTTTCACAAACTCAAGTTCAAGACATTTGTGATCAAGAACAACAGATAGAAGAAATTCGTAAAATACATAACTTTGCCCATAGAAACGCTAAGGAAAATTCATTACAAGCTATAAAAAAATTCTATTTCCCTTCCATGAGAAACAAGATAGAACAATATGTTAAAAACTGTGAAACTTGCAAAGTAGAAAAATACGAAAGAAGACCCCCTGAATACATACCAGTTAAAACACCAATCCCAAAATATCCAGGAGAAATTGTTCATGTTGATATATTTGCGTATAATGCAAATTTTTAATTCATCTCGTCAATGGACAAATTTTCGAAATATTTGAAATTAAAACCAATTAAATCAAAATCCATAGCAGACGTTAAGGAAGTACTGCTACAATTATTATACGATTGGAATTTGCCTAGACAAATTATATTTGATAACGAATGTACATTTGTATCGAACGTCATAGAGCAGTCCATACTAAATTTAGGTGTATCAATCTTTAAGACACCAGTGAATAGATCAGAGTCAAATGGACAAGTGGAACGTTGTCACTCCACGATCAGAGAAATCGCAAGATGTACGAAAGGTTTGAATCCAGACATGAGCTTAATTACCTTAATACAACAAGCCGTGTATAAGTATAATAATACTATTCATTCTTTTACAAAAGAGACCCCCAGAAAAATATATATTGGAGAGCAATCAGAAGAACTTTCATTTAGAGATAGAACAAAATTAAAAGAAAAACTTGAGAGTAAAATTATAAAATATTTGAAGAAAAAAATGAAAAGATTAAAGATGATAAGTACCAAGATTACGAACCGAATCAATTTGCGTATGAAAAAAATAAAACTATGAATAAGCGAGACAGTCGTTATAAGACAGTAGTAGTTAAGGAAAATCATCCAACGTATATAATAGATTCGAACAATCGAAAAATCCACAAAATAAATTTAAGAAAAAATTAAAGATATAATTATGATTTAATTAATTTTCTTTTACAGAATCGCGTTTTTCACACTATATGGTGTTCTACAAGCTAGCATAAACATTTTCGACTTAACAAACAACCCATTGGCTATTGTTCCATTAGGGCAAGCAAAAATTAGGATCGGATACTTGAGGACGATTCATCCAATTGATCTTACCGAGCTAGAAGAGATAATTTCTCGAGTTCTAGAAAATAGCACAAACAGTACAGGAAAATCCCCATTGCAAAGTTTAATTAATTTGAAGCTCGAAAAACTTAACGCCACAATTTCAAAGATTAGGCCACGTAGACTTCGAACGAAAAGATGGAACAGCATAGGTACCGCCTGGAAGTGGATAGCTGGCAGTCCCGACGCAGAAGATCTAACGATAATCAACACCACTCTGAATTCGCTCATCCTACAAAACAACGAGCAGCTATTAATCAATAATGGTCTCAGCAGAAGATTCCAAGAAACAACCAATATTGCTAATCATGTTATCGACCTTCAGAATAGGATCCAAAGGGAACATCAAACCGAGATACAACAGATCATTAAGATAGCAAACCTAGACGCGTTACAAGCCCATATAAAAACACTCCAAGAAGCCATACTAGCCGCTAAGCATGGGATACCGAATAGCGAGCTACTATCAATAGAAGACTTAAACATCGTTGCAGAATTTCTGGCACAAAATGGCATTTATTATACATCAGTTGAAGAAATGTTAACACAAGCCACAGCACAAGTTACCATGAATTCAACACACGTGATATTTATGCTAAAGTTTCCACGTCTATCCTATGAAACTTATGAGTACAACTATATCGACTCTATCATACAAAATGATAAGAGAATCTTAATCAAGCATAACTACATAATCCGGAATCTAACCCATATGTTCGAATTACCGCAGCCCTGTATCGATCAGAGCAGCCACCAGCTTTGCGAAAGTAAAGATCTGGAAGAGCCTTCACGCTGCATACGACAACTCGTACAAGGGGAGCATACAGAATGTATGTACGAAAAGGTGTATTCAACGGGATTAGTTAAACACATTAATAATGCGAATATTCTATTGAATGATGCCACTGCCGAAATTTCATCCAACTGCAGCAATATAAACCACATTCTTAATGGATCATATCTCATACAATTTCACAACTGCAATATCTTTATTAATGGAGAACTCTTTCCCAGCACAGAAGTTTCGATAACTGGTAAACCATATATATCAACCCTTGGCCTTATCGCTAAAGAAGACGGCATCAGAGACGAACCTTCAATTGAACATCTTCGAAACATAACATTGCAGCACAGAGAGAAACTACACACCATCAGCCTGGTTAATAATTCCCTCACATGGAAACTTCATATCTTTGGGTCAATTGGGCTAACGACAATTGTTCTGATAACAATAGCAATTTTATATTTCATTACCAGAATAAGAAGAACGAAAATAAGCCTCAACATTCCAACGAACAACACCAACCGACAGGATGTCCACAACATAGAAACCTTCGTGAAAAAACCTACAACATTCCACGCTCTCAGCAGACTTTGAGGGCAAAGTCATCTAAGAAGGGAGGAGTTAGACCGACCCGCTAGAAATCAGACTGCAAGCTGGCATTCCACACCGACTACGAGCAGACGAAGATGTAACGCTACACCGGCCACGAGCGGACAACGGCGACATGCGCAAGTAATGCGACACGCAGACCGATCGTGAGAACGGACCAATGCAGCCAGCAACCAGCGGCCTCGTTAGAACATTAGCTCGTTAGGTTTAGTCAGTCGAAGTCGAAGTCGAAGTCTAGAGTTAGCCAGATATAGTTCATAGTTTAGCTTTAGTCAGGAGTAATCCTGTTTGTGTAAAATAAAAATCTTTTTTTATGGCCAATCGGTCTAGATAAAGATTAACTCGTAGCTATTTCATCACCAAAGCTCCTGATAACAGATCAAAGCAGATGGATAGGGCATACAGAGTCGCCGTTTAATTAAAAATATCTTCGTGATCGGTAAGTTTTAAATAGTACTAGTTTTGTTTACCATTCTAATGCTCAATATATCTTGCATTCCTCAGGCAAACGCATCAAACAGCAAGTGTTTCTCTTCCAACAGCACGTACCATCGGTGGATCAGGCAGCTAACGATTTGATCGCCAGTACGCGCCATCAAGAATTGATATTTTGCCAAACAGTACTGTGAATAAAAAACTGCACACTTACTGTAGGAATTTCGTGGAATTTTTTGGTCGGCCTACGCTCGCAGGAATGGTGGGTCCGTTGATGAGAAGGAAAGAAAGGGTGGGAGCGAGGATTAATCAAAAACGCGGTATTGAGAATGAGGGGAGGTGCGCTCAGCGCTCACGCTGGGTCACTCAGGATGCTTGAAAAAAAATGTTAACAAGCATCGATTTCAAGCATGCATGTCGCGCGACATTTTGCCAAGCGGGGTATGAGCGTGCGTGTGTGTGCAAAACTGTCGCCAAATGTGTTTTTTCCGAAATGTTATGATCCTTCGGTCAAAGAAAGGAAGGTGTTCATGAAAGGCGGAAAGACGAATTGAGGCCCCTGTCAATGGTAACTGATGACAGGGAGGAGGGGGTACTGGCACACAGCTGTTGGGAGATTGAACAGTATACTTAAATTGCCGGTGGGAAGGCCATGGGACCCCTACGATCATCGGTCACAGGCCCTAAAATTGTAGCCGCCAGGGGGGGAGGGAAGGTGCAAATGGTTTTCTCCAGCCACGGAGCCCTAAAGACCATCTTTCCGGGGGCCCTTGTTGCTAATAATCTGTCCACTTGTAGACATACGGCATACTACAGACTAGAGATCTTCGGCGACCGCCTAGTCCGCCTATCGTTAGGTCTGCCGCTGGTACATGGCCGTGTTTTTTTATCGTGGTGGTGCATCCTTCCCCCTGCCTGCAGCGTATGCATCGAGCAGGAGACAGTGTGGCAGTATGCAAGTTGCACGCTGGATAGGAGCGGTCTCGCGGCACCGCCATCATTCCGCACATCTGCATGCCCGTCGTGGGTTCTAACCGCGTATGAACCGCCCGCCGTAGCAAGGGGTGACTATCAGGCTACGCGGTACTCAAGTCCTGAAAAGGCCGGCATGATCACGGCATTACGCCAATAATAATAATAGTTATAATAATAAGAATGAGAAGAACTTAGCATAGCAGTCCACACTCGGAGAAGGTTTTTGTTTTGACTTTGGTGCTGCCGGGTCTACCGCTGTGGCGCGACAAATGCACGGAATGCACTTGAACAAAGGACATGAACCTACCGATCCGAACCCATTCCAAGGCAATGCCGGTCAATCGGCGTCATGATACCGACTCTAAGCCAACAAGCCACCAGATTCTGGACGGACAGGTGCAGCACCATACGCGCACCGTAATAAACAAATCCAGAATCCTCTTTTGTATGGATTCAATTCAAAATGTTGTTTCCACTTGCGTGCGCTAGCTGAATTGGAAAGAAATGTGCTACATATCACACGCACGTTTGCTTAGATCGTATGTCTTTTTAACCACCAACAGTAGAGCCGATCGCAAAGATGCCAATGCCAATGGTTGTGTTGTCTCTCAGGTAGCGAGATCGAAAATGCATGGACTTTGTAGTCGTAGCTGATGAAAATGTACGCCTCAGAATCAAATAGTTTTGGGGTTTCCACACGCACACACACACACACACACATACACACACACACACACACACACACACACACACACACACACACACACACACACACACACACACACACACGCACGTGAGCACACACGCACGCACACACACACATGCACGCACACATACACACATGCACGCGCACACACACACACACGCACACATGCACACATGCACGTACGCGTGCACGCGGGCACGCACTAGCGAAAGCGCGAACGCAAGCACGCACTCCCCCCCCCAGACCACCACCCCCCCCCACCCTCCTGCTCGAGCGAATACGGCTACCGTATCGGTAGAACGGCTGGTTCAGCTTTCTTGTATCGCATCCTCATTCAAAGCGCCGGGCGAGGTGGGGGATCGCGACATGATAGAGTGAACGGTCACTTTCCCCGCGCTGTGTGCGTGTGTGTGTTAAGACCCGAAAACTGGTGACAAATTTCGGCACATTTAAAAAAAGTTATTTTTTCCATTATACACTGTGCTACATGATGCTTAGAAGGTCGTGGAAGCATCAAACATGTTCAAATTAAAAAAATATTAGATTAGTGTTAGACGTTCTCCTACGCTTGTTTTAAATAGGCTTCTTCACCCTCGATTGCCGCGGGCATCGAATGGTCTCATCAGCAGCGGCACGAAATAAAATAAACCATCAATACACCAATAACACTTCGAATCCCAATCCAGCTTCTCGCACAGCGTCTCAAGGTCACACACAAATAATGAATGCCAACACCCACCAATAACAATACACAACTGCAATGCACATATATGAACCAACGCATACACCACAACAACCAATCAGCTGGCGGCGGAAGGCACGGGCAGAAGCGCCGCAAGTACAAGTAAGGCAAGGCAGGGTGAGGGAGTGAGAAGAAGCGGACGAGAAAATGGGCGCCAATATTTTTAAATTTTTTGACCGTTTTTTTTTTTGCTCCGCCGCCATAAATAGTTCGTCCATTTCGCCAACAGATGGCGCTAAACTTGCTCGACCCAGCGCAGGAATCGCTGATGTCCAGCGCGGGAGACCAGCCAAAACCTGCGCTGGCCAGCGCAGATTTTGGTACATTTCCTGCGCTGGAAACTGCTTTGTAATGAATTATCCCGCTGCGCAAATTCGAGCAGTTTCCAGCGCAGAAAATGTACCAAAATCTGCGCTGGCCAGCGCAGATTTTAGCTGGTCTCCCGCGCTGGACTTCAGCGATTCCTGCGCTGGGTCGAGCAAGTTTAGCGCCATCTGTTGGCGAAATGGACGAACTATTTATGGCGGTGGAGCAAAAAAACGGTCAAAAAATTTAAAAATATTGGCGCCCATTTTCTCGTCCGCTTCTTCTCACTCCCACACCCTGCCCTACCTTACTTGCGCGTCTGCCCGTACCTTCCGCCGCCAGCTGATTGGCTGTCGCGGTGTATGGCGTTGATACTCATATGTGCATTGCGGTTGTGTATTGTTATTGGTGGGTGTTAGCATTTATTAATTTGTGTGTGGCCTTGAGACGCTGTGGGAGAAGCTGGATTGGGATTTAAAGTGTTATCGGTGTATTGATGGTTTATTTTATTTCGTGCCGCTGCTGATGAGACCATTCGATGCCCCTGCCAATTGAGGGTGAAGAAGCCCATTTAAAACAAGCGTAGGAGAACGTCTAACACTAATATAATATTTTTTTAATTTGAACATGTTTGATGCTTCAACGACCTTCTATGCATCATGTAGCACAGTGTATAGTGGTTATAATTTTTTTTTAATTTGCCGAAATCTGTCTCCAGTTTTTGGGTCTCGATACACACACGCACACAGCGCGGGGAAAGTGACCGTTCACTCTATCATGCCACGATCCCCCACCCCGCCCGGCGCTTTGGATGAGGATGCGATACAAGAAAGCTGAACCAGCCGTTCTACCGATGCGGTAGCCGTATTCGCTCGTGCAGGAGGGTGGGGGGGGGGGGGTCTGGGGGGGGGAGTGCGTGCTTGCGTTCGCGCTTTTGTGGGTGCGTGCTTGCGTTTGCGCTTTCGCGGGTGCCTGCCCGCGTACACGCGTACGTACATGTGTGCGTGTGTGTGTGCTCACGTGCGTGCTCGCGTGTGTGTGTGTGTGTGTGTGTGTGTGTGTGTGTGTGTGTGTGTGTGTGTGTGTGTGTGTGTGTGTGTGTGTGTGCGTGAAGAAACCCCAAAACTATTTGATTCTGATGCGTACATTTTCATCCGCTGCGGCTACAAAGTCCATGCATTTTCGATTTCGCTACCTGAGAGACAAATCAACTATCGGATTGGCACCACGATCTTTGCGATCGGTTCTGCTGTTGGGGGTGTTAAAAAGAAACACGATCAAAGCAAACGTGCGTGTGATATGTAGCACATTTCTTTCCAATTCAGCTAGCGGACGCATGTGGAATCAACACTTGAATTGAACTCATACAAAAGAGGATTCTGGATTGGTTTTTTACGGTGCGCGTATGGTGCTGCACCTGTCCGTCCAGAATCTGGTGGCTTGTTGGTTTGGAGTAGTTATCATGACGCCGATTGACCGGCACTGCCTTGGAATGGGTAAGGCTCGGTAGGTTCATGTCCTTTGTTCAAGTGTATTCCGTCCATTTGTCGCGCCACGGCGGTAGACCCGGCAGCAACAAAGTCAACAGCTGTGTCTCAGCACCCCCTCCTCCCGGTCATCCCGGGCCTCAACTCGTCTTTCCGCCAAGGGCCCCCGATTCCCCCTACTCCGCCTCTCTCATGAACACCTTCTTTTCTTTGACCGATGGATCATAACATTCCGGAAGAGCATACATTCGGCGACAGTTTTGCACACATACGCACACTCACACCCTTGCCCAGACGGCTCAGCATAATGACTACCGAATCGCTAGCTCACGCTGGAGGGTTTGCTGTGCAACGCGCAGAACCCTTATTCGCATTAACACGTTCAACCTGGCGCTGATTTTCATCAACATTCCGTTCCGCCGGCATCTAGAACGCAAGCTGATTGTGAAACCGGCATACTGGAAAGTCCACTGGCAGTCCCTGGGGCCTGCCATCGAACTGAACGTGCTAAGCATTAAGCATAACACTAAGCTGTTGATTTCGTTTGCTGTGGATTACATAGATATGCTAAGCATCCTGCGCATGGGTGTCAGTGTGCGTGTGTATGCAAAACTGTCGCCAAATGTAATTTCTTCCGGAATGTTATGATCCATCGGTCAAAGAAAGGAAGGTGTTCATGATAGTGGCGGATTAAGGGAAACGGGGTCCCTAGGCGGAATGACGAGTTGAGGCGCCTCTAAATGGTAACTGATGACAGGGAGGAGGGGGTACTGGCACACAGCTGTTGGGAAATAGAACAGTATACTTACATTGCCGGCGGGGAAAGCGGGGGGGGGGGGCTTCGACCATGGGACTCCTACGATCATCGGTCACAGGCCCTATATTATTGCCGGCATGAGGGGGGAGGGGGGGGGGGCAAATGATTCTCCAGCCACGGTGCCACAACGACCATCTTTCCGCGGGCCCTTGTCGCTAATTCTCTTGTAAACATACATAATGTCCACTTGTAAACATACGCCGTACTACATACTAGAGAATTTCGGCGACTGCCTAGTCCGCCTACCGGTAGATCCGCCGCTGGTTCATGACGGTGTTTTTTTTACTGTAGAGTGCATGCTTCCTCCTGCCTGCAGCGTATGCATCGGGCAGGAAACAGTGTGGCTGTATGCAAGTTGCCCGCTGGATAGGAGCGATCCCGCGGCACCTCATTACTAACATCTGCATGCCCGTCGTGGATTCTAACCGCGTATGAACCGTCCGCCGTAGCAAGAGCTGACTATCCGGCAACGTGGTACTCAAGTTCTGAAAAGGCCGGTATGATCGCGTAGGCTATAATGACAATACTAATAATAATAATAATAATAATAATAATAATAATAATAATAATAATAATAATAATAATAATAAGAAGAAGAAGAAGAAGAAGAAGAACTTAGCATAGTAGTCCACACTAGGGGAAGGTTTTTGTTTTGACTTTGGTGCTGCCGGGTCTACTGCTGTGGCGCGACAAATGCACGGAATGCACTCGACCAAAACATGAACCTACCGATCCGAACTCATTCCAAGGCATTGCCGGCAATCGGCGTCATGATAACGATACAAACCAACAAGCCACCAGATTCTGGACGGACAGGTTCAGCACCATACGCGCATCGTAATAAACAAATCCAGGCGAGGGGTATGAGGCGGAGCCAGGGACGGGTAGCTCGACGAGCTGCTTGACAAATTTTCCGTTGGAGAGAAAAGGAAGGCATGATAAAATTCTCCGAACGGCATGATTTCTTCCGTCGCTTTGCGCAGCGGGCTATTTCCCGTTGAAAGATTATAAAAAGCCGTCGTTCCCACCACGCACTCTCTTCTCTTTTCGTTCTCATCCGCTCCTGGACGTGCTCCCGTAACTGCGTAACACGTGATAAAGAGATTGTAAAAGATTGTACTTTGTGACATCTTGGGAATCCAAATAAAAAAGTGGTCTATCCACGAGGTAGCCAAAACTACAATATGGACATGCGGTCTGCACCATTTAGCGATAATTTAAGCATAAAGATTCCAAAACCTATTGGCTTAGAGAGCCATAATCCAAGCCAGAATCACTCTTATCAAAGGAGGACGACACCGATGAATAACGCTCACCCTCAAACCTCCACAAATAAAAGGTATTTTACAAACCAAGGTTATCCGCAGCAGCAAACAAATCCAATTCATGCAGCAAATATGTACCCAAACGTTAACGGTTTTCAACCTCACAATAGAACTATAAGAAACAGCACTTCAGTACTTATGGAAGTTGATCGTTCTGAGCAAAGTAACATGGTCAACCGAGCTGATGTCAATGCAAAACGACACCGACCTTCGTCATCAAATCATAGACAAGCTTATGGAATCGATGCTTTCCATGCGGGAACTGCCATCAAATGCCATTGTAGCATATCTGCTATACAGAACATATTGTAATACACACTATCAGCCATAGACACATAGTAACACACTTTGGAAAGCCAAATCACACCATTGCAACACATCCATTATAAAACACTCAGCAAATCTGATCATACCATACACACCCGGAAGAGCTCAAGCCACACCGTTCATATAAAAACAATTGTGACACACTTAACAGAACCAACCGAAACGTACAACATAAGCAGGAACAGTTTATGCATTATAACCCAAAGCAGGAACATTTTATGCATTATAACCCAAAGCAGGAACAGTATAAGCATTAAACCCAAAACAGGAACTTAGTGACAAGAACCATCATTCTTGTCAACAAAAGACAAACGTAACTAGCTTAGTGAGAACAATAACTTTCCAACATACAACCCGGAACTAAATGTGAGAAACCCTTATCTTCTTTTGAGTATAAATAAAACCAACTCCGATCATGGCAGGTCAGATTCGTTCGGACTGTCAGGATAGGACTATGCCCATCCTACATCTATCGAGTTCTCATTTAAAGAGTTTAGATATGTCCCCCTGCCCAAGGTAAGGCCTCTAAACTCCAACGTTTCCAGTAAGGGAAACCTCCTAAAGGTTTCTATGATCGCCTGGACGATCAAGTGTCGAACGTCCGCTTCGAAACAGTATCCACCTCAGTTCTACTTAATTCGGCAAACGATGACGAAGACCACCCTGACCAACGCGAGTTCAAAGTTACTACATAGCAACCGTCCCAAAATCGAATATACCGTGACTATCCCAAAACATACCACATGGCAACCGTAACAGTCATCAAACACATTACATGGCGACCGTGACCTTAATCTGCAATCGGCGGGCAGAAGTATAAACAAATTATTTGTGATACGTACAACGGTAACGTACAGCAGTGTCGTGCTAATGCATCAAGTTGTGTAACAAAAAAGTGCGTTTTTGACCATAACCGGTATAAGACGGATAAAAGTGTCAAATGTGCAAATTTGTATTGAACAACGCAGCTGGCACAAGTGACCCATATAAAAAAAAACAATCGCTATGAATGAGCGACCAAAAGCAAATACAGTGTGGTGTACAAAATGACAACTCATCGGAAATAAATGTGATGAACCGTTTGAAGGGCGAAAATAGTGTGATATAAAGCAATTATGTAAAAAAAAAGTGTTGTGACAACCTTCCTCAACGTGCAAAAATGCAACAACATTATGAATAAACCCTTAAGCGATCAGTTTGCAAACTAGAGCTACCTTGAAGTGAGGAACATCGCATCAACCCCAAAACTAAAGTAAACGGAAATAATGATGTCATGAGTAATGAGAAGCAGTGCAGTGAAACCATAAGCAATACCTATGTAGAAGTGATGTTCATCTGAAAGGTTATAGAATGAATGGCGAGACTACGGTATACGAGATGTGACTAGTGTGATTGAATGGAACAACCGTTCGCAACGTGGAAGACGACAAGACATCGAGCGACGACTGATGACACCCTACAACTTCACATCAAGCACCAATTAAACACCGAGCACCGGTAACGTGCGTTACACCATGAGCAGCAACAATAACAAATACATGCTATGTATTTAAACAAGGTACAAGGTTACATACGTAAATATGAAATTTTACTGATGAGGCTGCATAAATATGCAAAAACTATTCGAGAAAATAGAAATATTAGATAGAATTTATGATCAGGTGAAACAGCTGAACAGATGTTATAGGCTTTGCGCGTTAACAACATTAAGGGATAATACTAAGGAAATATACGACGAAATACAAGAACTCCTACGAAAGCACGAATCGTCTATTAAAGATGAAATATTAACAAAGCTAGTTAAAAAGAGTAGATACGTATACTACGAAATAAATAAGTGCATAAAAATACACTTCGAAAGACATCCAGATTCATTAAATACGACATTATCTGAGAACCAATTTGACATAACAATAGAAACGAAACCTGACAAAATGGCAGACATTATGGAATTGATTAAAATCACCACTTCTCTCATATCAAAGTATGATGGTAATGAGAAGGATTTGAAAGGTGTGGTGTCAAACTTAAATGTATTAAAGAAAATAGTAAACCCAGAAAATAAAGAAACAGTAATAGAACTGGTTCTAGGACGTCTAACAGGAAAAGCACGAATTGTAGTAGGGGAAGCCCCAACTTCAATTGAAGATATAGTTAGCAAATTACAAGACAGGTGCAGCATAAAGGTACCACCAGAGATCGTAGTATCAAAAATGGACAATACTAAACAGACTGGAACGATAGAAGATTTTGGAAGCGTTATTGAAAAATTAACGCAACAACTAGAAGAGGCATACATTGCAGAAGAGATAGCGCCAGAAGTAGCTAGAAAAAAGGCAACTAAATCAGGAATCAGTGCATTGAGTTATGGACTTAAAGACGGCGAGACCAAAATTATAATGAGATCAAGTAAATTCGAAACCTTGCATGAAGCAATAGAGCAAGCTGTAAAGTTGGAGCTAGAAGATAGAACGAAAAAGGGAAAGAATAATCAGACAAAGATCCTATATTCAAACGCTACCAGGAACAATAGAGCGTATGGAAACAACTACCAAGGAAGGAACAAATTCAACAAATTCTCAAATAATAATAGATATCAGACACAAATCCCACCCAGGTTCCCACCCGCAAGATATGGACAGAACAACAACAGAAATAATAATAACTTCAGATATAACAACAATAACACTAACAACAACAGAAATCAGCATGCAAATCGACAAAATTATTCCAACAGAAACCAGTACGTACAATCAAATAGAAATAATAGCAATTGGCAAAATAATCGAGCGCCTATTCATAACACAGTAACAGCCGAAGAACAGAATAATTTTTTAGCCCATTCTCAAGCATCAGAAAATACCCTATACTAACCATAAACACTGATGCAGATAATTTTGTTAAAGTTAAAATAGAAATTGCAAATGAAATCTATAGCACACTCATCATAGATACAGGAGCAACCGTATCCGTACTTAAAGCTAGTAAATTAAAACCAGGTTGCAAGATCAATACATCTAAAAAATTAACTTTGATAAGCTCTAGTGACCATGAATCAGAGACTTTAGGTACTGCTATGACAACAATTCACTTTGGCGATTATTCCATTATACACGAATTTCATATAATAGAAGACGTAGAATCCATTTTTTCTGACGGACTGTTAGGAAAAGACTTTATAAAGCACAGATGTATTGTTGATTATGTTAATTGGATGATATACTTCTCATCTGATAACGGATTGATTTCACATCCAATAGAAGACAATGTAAATGGAAATTATATTTTACCAAAACGAAGTGAAGTAGTACGAAAAATAACCATACCAAACTTGACAGAGGATTCAATCATCTTATCACAGGAAATCCAACCAGGAGTATTTTGCGGAAACACAATAGTTTCCAAACGTAATCAGTATATCAAATTCATTAATACCACAGATAAAGATGTTTCTTTTGAAATAAAATCCTATACACCAGAAATCGAACCTTTAAGAGATTATGAGCAGCTACAGAGAAAACCAAACACAGCTAGGGAACGAATTCAGAAAATTCATAACAAAATTCGCATAGAAAATATTCCACAAATAGCAAGAGAAGAATTAGAAAATCTGATCACCAAATTCTCGGATATATTTTGTTTAGAAGATGAACCGGTCTCTACTAACAATTTTTATACCCAGGAAATTTCATTGAAAGATAACATTCCTTCTTATATACCAAATTATAAACAAATACATTCACAAAGTGAGGAAATGCAATCGCAGGTAGAAAAGATGTTGAAAAATAACATTATTGAACATTCTGTTTCGTCATATAATTCACCGATACTATTAGTACCAAAGAAATCAGTTGAAGGCAAGAAGAAATGGCGTTTAGTAGTGGATTTTCGGCAGTTAAACAAGAAAATTTTACCAGACAAATTCCCTTTACCCCGCATAGACACGATACTAGATCAGCTAGGAAGAGCCAAATATTTCAGCACATTGGATTTGATGTCAGGGTTTCATCAAATCAAGCTTGATAAAAATTCCAGAAAATATACAGCTTTTTCCACGCCTACAGGTCACTATCAGTTTACAAGAATGCCATTTGGACTCAACATTAGCCCAAACAGCTTTCAAAGGATGATGGCTATCGCTATGGCTGGTTTAACACCAGAGCTAGCATTTGTATATATAGATGATATTATAGTTACTGGATGCAGTGCACGGCATCATATCAGTAATTTAAGTAAAGTTTTTGATAGGCTAAGAAAATATAACCTTAAACTAAATACAGAAAAATGTTGTTTCTTCAAAACAGAAGTAACGTACTTAGGTCATAAAATAACAGATAAAGGAATTTATCCGGACGACGCGAAGTTTGACACAATTAAAAACTTCCCGATTCCTACTAATGCTGATGAAGCAAGACGTTTTGTCGCATTTTGTAATTATTATCGTAAATTTGTACAGAATTTTGCTAAGATAGCTAAACCAATTAATAATTTGATTAAGAAAGCCGTTAAGTTTGCATGGACTTCAGAATGCCAAGCAGCTTTCGATACATTGAAACAAAGCTTACTCTCACCCACAATTTTACAATATCCAGATTTTAAAAAGCAATTCATAATTACGACAGACGCATCGGATATGGCATGTGGTGCAGTGTTATCACAAATAACAGATGGAAACGATTTACCAGTCGCGTTTGCGAGTAAAAGTTTTACACCAGGAGAGAAGAATAAGCCAATTATCGAGAAAGAGCTTACAGTTATACATTGGGCAATTAATTATTTTAAACCTTATGTATATGGACAAACATTTATAGTTAGAACAGATCATAGACCATTAGCATACTTATTTGGTATGAAAAATCCTACTTCTAAGCTTACTAGAATGAGACTAGATTTAGAAGAATTTGACTTTGAAATAGAATATTTAGCAGGTAAAGCTAATGTTGCGGCAGACGCACTATCAAGAGTAATCCTTAACTCAGATGACCTAAAAGCATCAATACCAAAATCCAAAACGATTTTAATGGTTAATACAAGAGCCATGGTTAAGAAAAATAACGAGAAAACTGATATAAACAAAGACAAACCAATCGCAACAACAGGGACTGATCACCCCGCGATGTGGAAAACAGATAGACCTTCCGAAATGAGAAAGGTATTGAAGATAGGTACGCAAAGAAATAAGAACAACGTTGAATTCATAATATACAACCATTCATATAGTAAAGCACTAGGAAAATTTCTTTTGAGAAATGATGTAAATGGAAGTCAAGCATTAGAGTTTGCTCTTCTAGAAATGTGCAAAATCGCGAAACAATATGGAAGAAATAAGCTAGCATGGTCAGAAGAAGATCATTTATTCGAAGAATATTCCCAACAAACTATTAAGGAAATAGCCAACAGAGCCATTACCAAGTTTGAAATAATCCTGTTTACTCCAACTAGATGGATAACAACAGAAAAAGATAGGCTGAGAATAATTTCAGATTATCATATGACCCCTTCGGGAGGACATATAGGCCAGTACAGACTGTACCAGAAAATAAGGGAAAAATACAAATGGAAAAATATGACAGATGATATCAAGAAATACTTACGAAATTGTAAGGCATGCATAGTTAATAAGACGATTAGACATACTAAGGAAGACACAGTTGTAACTACAACACCGACAAAACCATTTAACATAATTTCAATCGACACAGTAGGACCTCTAACAAAAACTAACAAAAACAACAGGTATGCAATAACCATACAATGTGACTTAACGAAATATATCGTAGTAATACCTATCCATAACAAAGAAGCAAACACTATAGCTAAGGCATTGGTAGAAAACTTCATCCTTACATTCGGAACATTTATAGAATTAAAATCAGATCAAGGACTAGAATATAACAATGAAATATTACACAAAATCTCAGAAATTTTAAAAATCAAACAAACTTTTAGCACAGCTTACCACCCGCAGACAATAGGATCATTAGAGAGAAATCATAGATGTCTAAACGAATACCTAAGAAGCTATACAAACGAACATCATGATGACTGGGACGATTGGACAAAATTTTACGAATTTGTTTACAATACAACAGAACACTCAGACACAAACTACACACCATACGAACTAGTATTTGGAAGAAAGGCGAATTTACCACAAGAAATATTCAAAACAAAAATAGAACCGGTTTATAATATTGACCAATATTATTTCGAAATGAAATATAAACTCCAAAAATCAAACGAAATTGCCAGAGAAAATTTGATAACAGCAAAAATTAAAAGACAGCAAACCTTAAATAAAGATATAGTACCACTTATTATAAAGATAAGAGATCAGGTATATTTGGAAAATGAAAACAGACAAAAATTAGATCCAGTCTACATTGGACCTTTCACAGTAGTAAATGACCAAGGGCCTAATTGCGTAATACAAAACAATACAACAAAGAAAACCTCTACAGTACACAAAAACAGACTAATTAAGTACACAGGAGAATAACTTCAATCATTGTAATTCATTACGTTATTCTATTAAAGGGGGGAGGTGTAGCATATCTGCTATACAGAACATATTGTAATACACACTATCAGCCATAGACACATAGTACACACTTTGGAAAGCCAAATCACACCATTGCAACACATCCATTATAAAACACTCAGCAAATCAGATCATACCATACACACCCGGAAGAGCTCAAGCCACACCGTTCATATAAAAACAATTGTGACACACTTAACAGAACCAACCGAAACGTACAACATAAGCAGGAACAGTTTATGCATTATAACCCAAAGCAGGAACATTTTATGCATTATAACCCAAAGCAGGAACAGTATAAGCATTAAACCCAAAACAGGAACTTAGTGACAAGAACCATCATTCTTGTCAACAAAAGACAAACGTAACTAGCTTAGTGAGAACAATAACTTTCCAACATACAACCCGGAACTAAATGTGAGAAACCCTTATCTTCTTTTGAGTATAAATAAAACCAACTCCGATCATGGCAGGTCAGATTCGTTCGGACTGTCAGGATAGGACTATGCCCATCCTACATCTATCGAGTTCTCATTTAAAGAGTTTAGATATGTCCCCCTGCCCAAGGTAAGGCCTCTAAACTCCAACGTTTCCAGTAAGGGAAACCTCCTAAAGGTTTCTATGATCGCCTGGACGATCAAGTGTCGAACGTCCGCTTCGAAACAGTATCCACCTCAGTTCTACTTAATTCGGCAAACGATGACGAAGGCCACCCTGACCAACGCGAGTTCAAAGTTACTACATAGCAACCGTCCCAAAATCGAATATACCGTGACTATCCCAAAACATACCACACGGCAATCGTAACAGTCATCAAACACATTACACCATCAAGCAGTTCTGTGAGATCCTCTCTGGATTATATTGATGGTTCGATGGTTCGATCCCAATCTGCGTGCTGCATTGGGAGAATTTCCATCCTTAATAGATGCTGGATCGAATATATATTTAATTTCAACCAAATTAGCAAACTTGTAAAAATTGAGTAAACCATACACTTTTTCAGCAAGTAGTACAAAGTCGACGAGCGGAAAGTTTAATACATCTGCAATAGACATACAAATTTTTGCACCAAAAACAATCAAATCATTTCAATTCATAATACATGATTTCCACCCTTTTTTGCAGGATAATTGGAATAACAATTTTGGACACCCTCGTAGCCGATATATCATTTCAAACTTCTACGTTCCAGCTTACAGCAGTTAATGGTGCTATATTCACAATACCATACCAGAGAAATCCATCCAAAGAGAACAGTGCTTTATTGGAATTCCGTACCGATCATTTGAATTCTGAAAATCAATGCAAGCTGATTAAAATTTTGAATGAAAATAGACTACTTCCCACGAACCTAATGTCAAGTTAACCTGTGCTACAAATGTAGAATATGCAATTAACACAACGGACGACATACCTGTTCATCAAAAGGTATACCCATACCTCGCTGCCTATAAAGTAGAAGTGGCAGATCAAATTAAAACCCTGCTCAACAACGGAATCGTTAGACCGTCTCGATCCGCCTGGACATCCCCGGTTTGGATCGTACCGAAAAAAGATGACGCTTCAGGAAAAAAGAAGTTCCGTATGGTAATAGATTACAGGAAATTAAATGAAAAGACAGTTAGCAAAAGGTATCCCATGCCTGAGATACTATATGTATTGGATTAATTAAGAGGACAAAAATATGTTTCTACTTTTGATTTAGCTTCTGAATTTCATCGAATCAAAATGAAACCATCTGACATTGAAAAAACGGTATTTTCCATTAATGAGGCCCTTCACGATTCTAGTCAGCATTTTTGTATGGAGTTTGACAGTTGGAGGCTGAAATCATGTAAACACTCCATACGAAACCACACATAAGACTAGCCTGCAATTTTCAGTCTAGATTTTTCTAGCCTCAGGGTCGTGTCTGTGCTTCATCGCATGTGATTTTATCGCACGTGCTGTCAAACGCTTTTTCTTTTAATATTGCGATTATTTGGATGATTTTAATAACAAAACGATTATGAAAAATGAAGTTGAGATTGAGATTGAGATTGAGATTCCATCAAAACATCACACATTAAGTTTGACAAATAATGCGGCGTCCGACGAAATCAAAATAATTTGATTCCGTACGACGAAACCGCACGTCCGACGTTATCTGTCAAATCTCATATAAAATTTTGACAGGCCTTCCGATAAAATCGCATCCGATGGAGCACAGACACGGGCCTCAAAGCTAGAATTAGATTCAAGTACCTGCTCGAAAAAATGGCAAAATAAGGTGGTGTTTACATTAATTCCAAGGTTCTTTAAAGAGATCAGGTGTGGAGTATAGAATCAAAGTGTATGTAGACCAGGTGGTCTCATAGCATGTTTTTTGTAAACAAATTTGAACGACACTTTTTGACAGAATAGGTGTAAACTGTTGCTCAAACAGGCTTTCTGATAACTTGACGAATATACACAACACTCTTAAAATCTTCATTCAGATGCAGAAGCGATAAAAATCAGTCTTCCAAATTCATACACCTTAGAATAAGTCCACCTGTATATTATACCGACTTAGATAGCTGCTCGAAAACTGCTACACAATGCAAACAGCTGACAAACTGAAATTTCAGCATACGAACTTAAAACTGAAAGGGCCCCAATAATGTAAAATATTAATTTACACAAATATCATTTGGGTTAAAAAAACGCACCGGCGATCTTTCAAAGAGCTGTTGACGACATTTTAAGAGAGCTCATTGGAAAGATGTGCTACATTTACATGGGTGATGTAATAGTATTTGGAAAAACAATTGAAGAGCATTTGAAAAATTTGAATGTCATTCTCAAAGCATTAAATGCTGCTCATTTAAAGGTACAATTGAATAAGTCTGAATTCCTTCACGAAAAACTTGAATTTTTAGGACATATAATAACGAGTAGTGGAATCAAACCAAACCCCCAAAAAATAGAAGCAATTAAGAAATTTCCTGCTCCAACAACAGTAAAAACCCTACGATCATTTTTTGGTTTAATGAATTATTATCGAAGATTCATCAAAGATTTTGCAAAAATATCAAAACCACTGGCTACGTGGTGAAAATAATCTCGCGTCGATCAAAAAGATAACTTTGTCAGTTGAACAAGTTAAGTGCTTTGATACACCTGTTTCCAGCTACGTTTGAATCTCGAGCCGTTTGCATCGAATCCCAAACCGCCTGCTTCGAATCGCATGCCACTATCATCGAACGCGTGAGTTGACACCAATACTATTTGCTTATATGCATAAAAAGTACATATGATTGATAGGTTAAATCTAAGCGAGCGTTTCTAATAAAGATCAATCTGTAAGTAGAATCCACCCAGAACTGACGTTCTTATTAGAGTATCCGAAACCCACACACTTAACTGGCGCTCGAATCAGGAGAGCCCTAGACGGGAAGAGAATAAGCTCTGAGCAGAAAAAAAAGTCTTCACAAATCTCAGAGAGCAATACTCTCTGAAACAGTGGTCCAAAGAGCCACTACAAAAGAGCGAAGCGAAGCTTGGGACACTGTGGTTATAACCCGATCGCTGTACGAGACCCCTAGTAACCGGACCGGTACAAAGGATTCCCCTCCACCAGCTGCCCAAGCTTCCCCCGAACAGAGTATCACCAACGAGTTACAACGAAGCATCACCGACGGAGCACGACGACAATCAGCGTTGGTGAGCAATAATAGTGTCTTTGTGAGTATTTTTTTTTTGTAAGTATTCAAAGTGTGTGGTGCAAAGAGACAGTGTCGAAGTGAAAAAATGTTCAACGGCAGCCAGAGTTTTGTTCAACCATCTCCAAATATTCTGGAGCTCGGTAAGGTGCCATATTTTGTGAGAGATCTTCGCAATTTCGATGGGCAACCAAACGAATTGAATACCTGGATAGATGATGTAGAAAGCATCATGAATCTTTGCGAACGGTGTCGAGTAGGAGATACTTCTGTAATGTAATGTATGTATGAGTTGACCCAAAAAACAATTCGACGTAAAATTTGCGGCCAGGCTGCCGACGTCTTAATTCTTACAATATTACTTCAAAATGGTCAGAGATTAAAGAAACGTTGTTATTATATTATTGCGATAAACGAGAATTAAAAACATTAGATTTTGAGCTGACTACCGTTAAAAGAGGAAAAAGTTAACCATTAAATTCATACTATGGCAGGGTTAACGAACTATTAGCATCTTTGGTAACACAAGATAAAACTAACGCAAGTATTCATATCGTTTTTTTTTAGAGAAAAAGCATTGGATGCTTTCATTCGTAACACAAATACTAACAGAAGCCATCAAATGCGAAGAGATCTACCCGTACCCATGGAGGTAGGTGAAAGTATTACAAGCCGATATACTTCAGCTAACCCTATTCGATACAATAATCATTCCACACATACTTATTCAAATGCAATACATAACCCAAATTCAAGCAATAATTTTGTCCAATACAGCGATTCGAATTCTAACCAACCAACTAACACGATCCCACACCACTACGTCCCTAATCCTCCACAGCACACTAATGCTCATTATAACCAGTTTACTAATACATATCCGAATACATTATATAATCAGTACACTAATAGGTCATTATCACCATCACCATCAAATTTTAATCAGCAAATTCATCTGTTAGAAAGAGAAACCCTTATCACTCATACCAACGAGATGACATATTTACCTAATTATCAAGCACCTGGTAAAGATATTAATACACAAAAGCAAACGAACAATTTTATAGGAACGAACAATGTATGGTAGAACCTGTTCTCCCATACATTGTTATTAAAAATAGAAAAGGAGAATTTCTATTCCTTATCGAAAGATGTGCAAACGTTAGTTTTATTAATACTGAAATTGCAGAATCTTGCGAAACAGCTAAACCATTTGAAATACCTTTAAAAATATGTAGCCAGTGCTAATGGTAAATTTCAATTGAAATCAGCTATTGATTTAATTTTTTTCTTTCCTAAAATTAATAGCATTTGTAGAATTATGTTACATCATTTTTTCGTAGGGATAATTTAAACAGATATTTTACATAACTTAAATGCAAGTAAGGAACGTACGCACTCTTAGCAAAGAGGTATCACTTGAAACAACTTGATGACGCCCTAGCCACACTGAGCATGGACCTCGTAGCTCTACAAGAGATTCGGTGGCTAGGGAACGGTGTGCAGAACAGGCGTGGTAAGCATTGCTACGACATATACTACAGCTGCCACGACCGCCACCACGTGCTAGGAACGGGTTTCGCCGTAGGTCCCCGGCAGAAATCCGTAATCATAGATTTCAAGGCTATAAACGATAAGCTATGCACCCTGCGCATGCGCGGCAGATTCTTTAATATAAGCCTCATAAACGTTCACGCCCCTACCGAAGAGAAAGAGGAAGAGGAGAAGGACCTTTTTTACGGCCGCCTCGCTAGAACTATAGATGCGTGCCCCAGGCATGACCTCAAAATCATCCTGGGGGACTTCAACGCAAAAGTTGGTAGGGAGCCAATGTACCGCCAGTAGACTGGCTGTCACAGTCTGCATGAGCACAGTAACGATAATGGTATTAGATTGATCCAGTTCGCCGAAGCGAACAATCTGGTTGTTGGATGTACCAAATTTGCGCGGAGGGACATCCACAAAATGACGTGGGCGCACCCGGATGGCGAATCCTTCAACCACATCGACCACGTGTTAATAAGCCGCCGACGACAGTCGAGCCTGTTAATCTTCAGAACTTATCGAGGAGCCAATATCGATTCCGATCACTACTTGGTTGGCCTAGTGATATGTTGTAGAATCGCCCGCCCCCGCGCCAATGGGGGCGGAGAAAACACGCTGCCTCGGCTCAGCACGGACTCTCTAAGGGACATTACTGTCCAACAGGAATTCAAAGCCGCTTTAGACGAGTTTCTACTACCAGAAAACAGTTATGAAACTACGAGCGAGAGGTGGAACGCTCTAAAAACAAAAATAATAAACTGTGCAATAAATATACTCCCACCACGTCGTGGCAACACCAAATCTGGCTGGTTCGACGATGAATGCAGACAAATGACCGAACGTAAAAATACTGCATACCGAGCAATGCAGCAACTGCATAGAACGCGGGCATGCGCAGAGGAATACTCACGGCTCAGACGCGAAGAGAAATGAGTTCACCGCTCCAAGAAGCGGGTGCTTTGGAAGAGCAAAACATGCGGAACTCGAGCAAACCAGAGAGGCGTACGGACCGACACGAAAGTTTTACCAAGCGATAGCAGGTCACCGAAACAACGTTGTACCTAAGGTAACCTGCTGTCTCAACAAGGATGGAGATCTGGTTAGTAACCAGCCAGAGGTCCTGTCGCGGTGGGCTCAGTACTTTGATGAATTACTCAACGACCAGTTTAGCGAACAGCTAGAAGCGCCACCAGCAGATAGTGTCATGCTACTGCCACCTAGCATAGAAGAAACACGAAAGGCTATCCGTCGGCTGAAAAATAACAAGGCACCCGGAACCGACGGAATTGCAGCTGAACTGGTCAAGAATGGAGGTGCACGACTAGAAAACGAGATTCATCAAATTGTTACTGAGGTGTGGGATAGCGAATCGATGCCTTGTGATTGGAATCTCGGCATCATCTACCCCGTATACAAGAAGGGAGACAGGTTGGACTGTAACAACTACAGGGGTATTACGGTGTTGAATATCACCTATAAAATATTCTCCCTGATCCTTCAGGATCGCCTTGTCCTGCACGTCGAAGAGATAGTCGGAAACTATCAAAGAGGATTCCGAAACGGAAAATCTACCACTGATCAGATCTTCACCATGCGACAGATCTTGGAAAGATGGCTAAATACAGAAACGACACATACCATCTCTTCATTGACTTCAAAGCCGCATACGATAGCATAGCCAGGGTAAAACTGTACGACGCTATGAGCTCATTTGGAATCCCGGCCAAACTGATAAGGCTAGTTAGAATGACTATGACCAACGTCACATGCCAGGTAAGGGTGGATGGAAAACTCTCAGGACCTTTTGCTACCACCAAAGGTCTGCGTCAGTGGGACGGGCTTGCTTGTCTCTTATTCAAACGTACGCTAGAGAGGGCCATCCGTGACTTGAGGGTGGAGACTACGGGAACCATCTTCTATAAGTCAACCCAGATCCTGGCATACGCTGATGATATAGACATCATTGGTCTGCGGCTCTCCTATGTAGCAGAAGCCTACCAAGGGACGGATAAACGAGGCAAAGACCACACTGATGGTGGCAACATCAGCGGGCCTACCAACAAATAATCAGAATCTACGTAGGCGTGACGTGCAGATAGGTGAACGCACTTTTGAAGTCGTCCCAGAATTCACCTATCTTGGGTCAAAGGTCAGCAACGACAATAGAATGGAAGCTGAGTTGCGCGCAAGGATGCTGGTGGCCAACCGGTCATTCTACAGCCTGAAAAAGCAGTTCACCTCAAAGAACCTCACGACAGGTTCTGGCAATATATAGTACCTTTATAGTACCGGTACTCTCATACGCCTCTGGGTTATGGACAATTTCCAAATCTGATGAAACCCTTATGGCCGCGCTCTAGAGGATGATGCTCTGAAGGATTCTTGGCCCCATGTGTGTAGAAGGACAAGGAGCCGTTATAACGACGAGCAATACGAGATGTACGGCGACCTCACAGTCGTGCTGCGTATCAAGGTCGCCAGGCTCCGGTAGACTGGCCATGTACATGGCCATGTACAATTGGAAATGGACGACCCAGTCTATAAAGTCTTTTTAGGCCGCCCACAAAGACAGATCGGGCGTGGTAGACCCGAATTGTAGAGGTTAGATGGCGTGAAGGCGTTCGCCATCAAGCAAAGATAACGGATTGGCAAAGGAAAATGCGAGACCGTGAACGGTTTTGGACACTCCTGAGGCAGGCGGGAATAGCACCGCATAAGTAAGTTGGTAAGTATCAACGAGGACTTTAACTACCACAGCTATACAACTGGTTTTTGGGCATGCTGTGTATCAGTACTGTGCAATAGTACTGAGTCAAACGATTAATTTTACGACGCAACCCGAAGTCGGATGCGAGTCTATCCGAATCGAATCCGACCCAGGGGTGCAGCTTGAGGTCGGTATCGAAATCATGTTCGACCCGTGATACGGGACAGTTGATGCAATGAAGCATAAGTGACATCGATCTGTTGGTACAGCGAGTTCAGGTCGGGCCTTGAACCTACTTTGGCTCGACCCAACCTCGGAGTCGCTTAAGCTTTATTGTACCTACTGAGCCTTTCGGGTCGATCCGAATGACTCCAGGTAGCTGGTAGAAGTTCCCGGCGATGTATGGCGGATCTAGACTAAGCGATCGCGCATAATCATAGCGTGTAAATTACATACAGCAATTATCCGCAGTACGCGATACTCGATATACGCGAATTCGCATTACGAGATTCCTCTAAATGTGACAACTCCATGTGTTTTTTGCAAATATTTTAATTATTTGAAATAATTTATGTTCTTTTTCAATTTCCTTAATGTTCTTAATGCATTTTGCATTAAATTTGTGCAAAATATACCTGTTTTACAACAAAAACCATTAATGCACAACTCTGTGGCGATATTTTTCAACGCTCGAACCGGTAGTGTAAACTATTTTTGCATAGGAACCCGCTATACGCGAAAACTCGAGATACGCTATTGAGCTCGGTCCCGTACGATAGCGTATATCGGATAATGACTGTATTTAGCCTCAATTCTCGAGTCACCGACTTCATTAGAGGCTTCTTTCTCGGCCTTAGGCTTAAGAAGATAGGTCAAAATGAAGTCTGGTAGTGTAGTTTTGGACACTCTTGCAACAGGTCAAGATCGCGCAGTAGTTGTAATTCCGGATGAAGAAAGTGGGCAAATAGGCTACAGATAATTGGCTGCATAACGGTTACAACTATGTACAACATTTCATTCAAGAATCGTTTCTTCTTCTCCTTCCTTTTCTTCTTTGGCACATTAACTGTCGCCGGTCAAGTCCTGCTTCTACCACTAGTGGGCTTGTCTTTCAGCGACATACATTTTTACCATTGCAGGAAAGTTCGTATGGGGAAAGGACTACGTATGGAGACACGGTCCATTCGGGGCTTGAACCCATGACGTTCATGTTGTTCGTTTGTAATATGCTAACCCATGAAAACACATTCATAAATACACAAATGCACACTAGACACTCCTCAATTTAATTGGAAAACAAACGACTCTTAGCCTACTACGATTGTTAATTAAACGATGAAACATTGCAATCGAGCAGATTTCGTCTTTTTGAACCGTCGTTTATTTTGACGACTACCTATCTTCCAATATTCGCGATCCCACCTATTTGCTCTTTTATATGGGACAATTGTAGCTAATTTTCAAATCTGTTGTTTTCAAAAGCTAACTATTACACATTTTTTTAAGTTATGATATCACACGATCTTCTCTAAGTCCTTGTGATATTCAAAATTTCTCTAAGTCCTCTATTGTTTTCAGAGCGGGTATTAAACCTAAAATACTGAAGTTCTTGGTTTTGCAACTGTCCTAGCAAATCAGAATTAGCAGCACTTGTTTCAACGATAGCTACAAACATAGCATTTATATCATTTGTAAAGTTAAACTCTTTCTTTCTTTCAATACGTTAAGCACAGTTATTGATCTGATTAAAGAATAAGAGGAATACAGAGCATTTTTCAAAATATCCTTCAGGTTACAATTTCTTATATTCTTTTTAGCGTGCTCTCGTCTGTCGCATCTATAAAATTTGTGATATGGTTTGGCAGCGTATTCTCCCAAGACGTCAATGGATGCTAGTGCATACATATTGTTTTCCTGTTATATAATCTTGGAGTTTAGAGGCCTTACCATGGGTAGCGGGACATTACTGAATTCTTTAATTTTGAAGTCGATAGATGTTGGATGGGCAAAGTTCTATCCTGACAGTCTGAACGAATCTGACCTGCCATGATCGGAGTTGGTACTATTTATACTCAAAAGAAGTTAAGGGTTTCGCACCTTTGGTTCCGGGTTCTATGTTGGAAAGCTATTAGCCGGCATCGCGAATAAATGAACTCTTTTTAACAGTCGTTTAATGTTCATTTTGGTTTAACCGAGTTCATTTGTTGTTCATTCCTGTTAAAATAAACGACCGTCAAAACAGTTAACGACTGCTCGATATCGCATATAGGCAAACACGGGGAAACAATCGAGCAGTATAATTAAACGACTGTTAATTTGTATCGCATACGTTCTTGACAGTCATTTGTTTAACGGCGGCATAGTCGTTAAAATTGACAAATGAACTCAATGCGTTCGCGATGCCAAATTCTAGCTATTTTTAACGACTCTGGTTAATTTTTAACGAGTGTTAATTTTAAACCAATTCTTTCTCGATGCCAGCTATTGCTTTCACTAAGCTAGCTACGTTTTATTTTTTATTTTTTTTTTGTTGACAAAACCAATGCTTTTTGTCACTAAGTTCCTGTTTTGGATTTAATGCTTATACTGTTCTTGCTTTGGGTTATAATGCATAAACTGTTCCTGCTTATGTTGTACGTTTCGGTTGGATCTGTTAAGTGTGTCACAATTGTATCAACGGTGTGGCCTGTATTCTTCTGTTTGCGTTGCTATGGTATGATCTGATTGGCTGAGTGTGTTATAATGAATGTGTTGCAATGGTGTGATTTGGCTTTACAATGTTTCCATAGCTGATAGTGTGTATTATAATAAGTCCTGTATAGCAGATATGCTACAGTATCTCTTTCAGAGGTGCTATGTAAACTTTGTGCTGTTGAATTAGAACGCGATAACTATATGTTTATTCTACTCTTGCACACTTTCGTTCAATAATTACAATGTACTATATATAAAAATAATCGTGTAATTTTGGAAGGGTTCGGTAATATTATGCTAACATTACAAACACATTGGAAATCTTTCATCAAACTCAATGCATAGCTCATTTCATTTTGGTATTCATTTTCGTATTTAATACTATGAGTTCGCATTTATATGAGGCATTTTACGCACATCACTTTATCTAATGCCGTCTAATTCTAATTCTTTCCTAATTCTAATTTACGTTTTATACACATAACTTTTCTATTGCCAGCAAGGTTCAGCCTTTCTTTAGCATGCGACAATTTTGTTTTGTAAAAATTTGGCTACGTATCCCTCTGCAATTGTGTTTAAAGGGGTGCTGCCAATTTCTTTAAAAAAAATAATGTTCGCCTTATTATTGGCCAATGCTATTTAAGCTGTTGGGCTTCGACCCTTCCAGCTGCAGCTGGGCATAAAATCTCGAGTAAACATTATATCGATTGCCTCGTGCAGTCGATTATCTGTATCCCCAGATGTTACGTTTGATTCAACCCAATTTTTTGCGGTGTTGAAAAACATTGCGTCATCTATTTTTTCCTACATATTTGCGAGCTCTTCGGGGGTTGAAATAGCTTTCAATTAGGATTCTATATCTTTGTCGACCTATGCAACTTTGTGTGGCATTTTAACAGAATCTTTTATGTGGTCGACAGTGCACTTGCAGCAAAGCAGTGCGTTTGTGCGTTGATCGAGTCTTTGAATTACTTGGCCAAATATGTTCCTGCAAAAACCTATAACTTCCTTTGCTGTTATAGAGGTCGCTTGACCCGGCGCTCTAGCACCAATCGAACACGACATCGAACATGAAAAATGTATGGGATTCGACATGTTTGTCTTGTTTGTTTGTTTGTGTCTGACAGTGCACCTCCATATGATTATATGGGTTTGTTCGAGTCGGATGTCGTGTTCGATTGGTGCCAGAGCGCAGCCTGACTTGGCAAGGTGTCAGCATCTTCTAAAGAATTTTTGCTCATGGCGGGTATTTGTTGCTCGAATGAAATCGAAGCCGTATCTTCCTCTGGTATGGATGCCGTGATTTGGCTGGCCAAGCTATTCTGAGCCTGGCTTGTAAAGGAAGGAATTGCTGGTTGAAGGGCTTTTCTCGACCGAAGAGGTAGAAGGACGTGGTGTCTGAGTTTTTGGTGATTTTCCAAACTCCATTGTTGCGGTGGTGGCATGGAAGAGATTAAACTCGGAGTTTGGATGTTTGCCGGAATCAAAAGTTCATGTTGCACGAACTTTCTTGGACCAATTTTCATGACATCCATCATGGGATTGTCACCACTGGGGCCCTTCACGATTCCAGTCAGTTTTTATATGGAGTTTGACAGTTGGAGGCTGAAATCATGTAAACACTCCATATAAAACCACACATAAAACTAGCCTGCAATTTTCAGTCCAGATTATTCTAGCCTCAAAGCTAGAATAAGATTCGAGTACCATTTCAAAAAAAATTGCAAATAAGTTGATGTTTACATTTTTCCCAAGGTGCATTAAAGAGATTAGATAATAGAATCTAGAATCAATGTGTATGTAGTGATAAATATATGTCCTACTAACGTCGAACGCCAACGATCGAATCCAATAGAAACGCCAAAAAAAATTTATGTGCATCTATATATATGTATATATATCTGATGGTACAGTCGTCAACTCGTGCGACAAAACAACATCCCCGTCATGGATTCAAGTCCCGAATAGACATTACCCCCATACGTAGGACTGACTATCCTGGTATAGTAACTATAAGTCTTCTTCTTCTTTTGGCACAACAACCGTTGCCGGTCAAGGCCTGCCTGTACCCACTAGTGAGCTTGGCTTTCAGTGACTTATTGTTACCATAGCAGAATAGTCAGTCCTACGTATGTGGGCACGGTCTATTCGGGGCTTGAACCCATGACGGGCGTGTTGTTAAATCGTACGAGTTGACGACTATACCACCAGACCGGCCCAAACTATAAATCACTAACACCAAAACACACCAGCGCAAGAGACTTTGAACGAAATGCGCAGCTCCTTTCGGTCTATGGTGTCGTATGCCACTTTGAAGTCGATGAACAAATGGTGGTGCGTTGGGATCAGGTTCTCTCGGCACTTCTGGAGGATCTGCCGTAAAGTGAAAATTTGGCCGGTGGTGGATTTGCCTCCAACAAACCCATCTTGGTAGCTGCCGAGAAAATTTGTAGCAACATTAACGATTAATTTTACGACGCAACCCGAAGTCGGATGCGAGTCTATCCGAATCGAATCCGACCCAGGGGTGCAGCTTGAGGTCGGTATCGAAATCATGTTCGACCCGTGATACGGGACAGTTGATGCAATGAAGCATAAGTGACATCGATCTATTGGTACAGCGAGTTCAGGTCGGGCCTTGAACCTACTTTGGCTCGACCCAACCTCGGAGTCGCTTAAGCTTTATTGTACCTACTGAGCCTTTCGGGTCGATCCGAATGACTCCAGGTAGCTGGTAGAAGTTCCCGGCGATGTATGGCGGATCTAGACTAAGCGATCGCGCATAATCATAGCGTGTAAATTACATATTTAGCCTCAATTCTCGAGTCACCGACTTCATTAGAGGCTTCTTTCTCGGCCTTAGGCTTAAGAAGATATGTCAAAATGAAGTCTGGTAGTGTAGTTTTGGACACTCTTGCAACAGGTCAAGATCGCGCAGTAGTTGTAATTCCGGATGAAGAAAGTGGGCAAATAGGCTACAGATAATTGGCTGCGTAACGGTTACAACTATGTACAACATTTCATTCAAGAATCGTTTCTTCTTCTCCTTCCTTTTCTTCTTTGGCACATTAACTGTCGCTGGTCAAGTCCTGCCTCTACCACTAGTGGGCTTGTCTTTCAGCGACATACATTTTTACCATCGCAGGAAAGTTCGTATGGGGAAAGGACTACGTATGGAGACACGGTCCATTCGGGGCTTGAACCCATGACGTTCATGTTGTTCGTTTGTAATATGCTAACCCATGAAAACACATTCATAAATACACAAATGCACACTAGACACTCCTCAATTTAATTGGAAAACAAACGACTCTTAGCCTACTACGATTGTTAATTAAACGATGAAACATTGCAATCGAGCAGATTTCGTCTTTTTGAACCGTCGTTTATTTTGACGACTACCTATCTTCCAATATTCGCGATCCCACCTATTTGCTCTTTTATATGGGACAATTGTAGCTAATTTTCAAATCTGTTGTTTTCAAAAGCTAACTATTACACATTTTTTTAAGTTATGATATCACACGATCTTCTCTAAGTCCTTGTGATATTCAAAATTTCTCTAAGTCCTCTATTGTTTTCAGAGCGGGTATTAAACCTAAAATACTGAAGTTCTTGGTTTTGCAACTGTCCTAGCAAATCAGAATTAGCAGCACTTGTTTCAACGATAGCTACAAACATAGCATTTATATCATTTGTAAAGTTAAACTCTTTCTTTCTTTCAATACGTTAAGCACAGTTATTGATCTGATTAAAGAATAAGAGGAATACAGAGCATTTTTCAAAATATCCTTCAGGTTACAATTTCTTATATTCTTTTTAGCGTGCTCTCGTCTGTCGCATCTATAAAATTTGTGATATGGTTTGGCAGCGTATTCTCCCAAGACGTCAATGGATGCTAGTGCATACATATTGTTTTCCTGTTATATAATCTTGGAGTTTAGAGGCCTTACCATGGGTAGCGGGACATTACTGAATTCTTTAATTTTGAAGTCGATAGATGTTGGATGGGCAAAGTTCTATCCTGACAGTCTGAACGAATCTGACCTGCCATGATCGGAGTTGGTACTATTTATACTCAAAAGAAGTTAAGGGTTTCGCACCTTTGGTTCCGGGTTCTATGTTGGAAAGCTATTAGCCGGCATCGCGAATAAATGAACTCTTTTTAACAGTCGTTTAATGTTCATTTTGGTTTAACCGAGTTCATTTGTTGTTCATTCCTGTTAAAATAAACGACCGTCAAAACAGTTAACGACTGCTCGATATTGCATATAGGCAAACACGGGGAAACAATCGAGCAGTATAATTAAACGACTGTTAATTTGTATCGCATACGTTCTTGACAGTCATTTGTTTAACGGCGGCATAGTCGTTAAAATTGACAAATGAACTCAATGCGTTCGCGATGCCAAATTCTAGCTATTTTTAACGACTCTGGTTAATTTTTAACGAGTGTTAATTTTAAACCAATTCTTTCTCGATGCCAGCTATTGCTTTCACTAAGCTAGCTACGTTTTTATTTTTTATTTTTTTTTTTGTTGACAAAACCAATGCTTTTTGTCACTAAGTTCCTGTTTTGGATTTAATGCTTATACTGTTCTTGCTTTGGGTTATAATGCATAAACTGTTCCTGCTTATGTTGTACGTTTCGGTTGGATCTGTTAAGTGTGTCACAATTGTATCAACGGTGTGGCCTGTATTCTTCTGTTTGCGTTGCTATGGTATGATCTGATTGGCTGAGTGTGTTATAATGAATGTGTTGCAATGGTGTGATTTGGCTTTACAATGTTTCCATAGCTGATAGTGTGTATTATAATAAGTCCTGTATAGCAGATATGCTACAGTATCTCTTTCAGAGGTGCTATGTAAACTTTGTGCTGTTGAATTAGAACGCGATAACTATATGTTTATTCTACTCTTGCACACTTTCGTTCAATAATTACAATGTACTATATATAAAAATAATCGTGTAATTTTGGAAGGGTTCGGTAATATTATGCTAACATTACAAACACATTGGAAATCTTTCATCAAACTCAATTCATAGCTCATTTCATTTTGGTATTCATTTTCGTATTTAATACTATGAGTTCGCATTTATATGAGGCATTTTACGCACATCACTTTATCTAATGCCGTCTAATTCTAATTCTTTCCTAATTCTAATTTACGTTTTATACACATAACTTTTCTATTGCCAGCAAGGTTCAGCCTTTCTTTAGCATGCGACAATTTTGTTTTGTAAAAATTTGGCTACGTATCCCTCTGCAATTGTGCTTAAAGGGGTGCTGCCAATTTCTTTAAAAAAAATAATGTTCGCCTTATTATTGGCCAATGCTATTTAAGCTGTTGGGCTTCGACCCTTCCAGCTGCAGCTGGGCATAAAATCTCGAGTAAACATTATATCGATTGCCTCGTGCAGTCGATTATCTGTATCCCCAGATGTTACGTTTGATTCAACCCAATTTTTTGCGGTGTTGAAAAACATTGCGTCATCTATTTTTTCCTACATATTTGCCAGCTCTTCGGGGGTTGAAATAGCTTTCAATTAGGATTCTATATCTTTGTCGACCTATGCAACTTTGTGTGGCATTTTAACAGAATCTTTTATGTGGTCGACAGTGCACTTGCAGCAAAGCAGTGCGTTTGTGCGTTGATCGAGTCTTTGAATTACTTGGCCAAATATGTACCTGCAAATACCTATAACTTCCTTTGCTGTTATAGAGGTCGCTTGACCCGGCGCTCTAGCACCAATCGAACACGACATCGAACATGAAAAATGTATGGGATTCGACATGTTTGTCTTGTTTGTTTGTTTGTGTCTGACAGTGCACCTCCATATGATTATATGGGTTTGTTCGAGTCGGATGTCGTGTTCGATTGGTGCCAGAGCGCAGCCTGACTTGGCAAGGTGTCAGCATCTTCTAAAGAATTTTTGCTCATGGCGGGTATTTGTTGCTCGAATGAAATCGAAGCCGTATCTTCCTCTGGTATGGATGCCGTGATTTGGCTGGCCAAGCTATTCTGAGCCTGGCTTGTAAAGGAAGGAATTGCTGGTTGAAGGGCTTTTCTCGACCGAAGAGGTAGAAGGACGTGGTGTCTGAGTTTTTGGTGATTTTCCAAACTCCATTGTTGCGGTGGTAGCATGGAAGAGATTAAACTCGGAGTTTGGATGTTTGCCGGAATCAAAAGTTCATGTTGCACGAACTTTCTTGGACCAATTTTCATGACATCCATCATGGGATTGTCACCACTGGGGCCCTTCACGATTCCAGTCAGTTTTTATATGGAGTTTGACAGTTGGAGGCTGAAATCATGTAAACACTCCATATAAAACCACACATAAAACTAGCCTGCAATTTTCAGTCCAGATTATTCTAGCCTCAAATAAGATTCGAGTACCATTTCAAAAAAAAATTGCAAAATAAGTTGATGTTTACATTTTTCCCAAGGTGCATTAAAGAGATCAGATAATAGAATCTAGAATCAATGTGTATGTAGTGATAAATATATGTCCTACTAACGTCGAACGCCAACGATCGAATCCAATAGAAACGCCAAAAAAAATTTATGTGCATCTATATATATGTATATATATCTGATGGTACAGTCGTCAACTCGTACGACAAAACAACATCCCCGTCATGGATTCAAGTCCCGAATAGACATTACCCCCATACGTAGGACTGACTATCCTGGTATAGTAACTATAAGTCTTCTTCTTCTTTTGGCACAACAACCGTTGCCGGTCAAGGCCTGCCTGTACCCACTAGTGAGCTTGGCTTTCAGTGACTTATTGTTACCATAGCAGAATAGTCAGTCCTACGTATGGGGGCACGGTCTATTCGGGGCTTGAACCCATGACGGGCGTGTTGTTAAATCGTACGAGTTGACGACTATACCACCAGACCGGCCCAAACTATAAGTCACTAACACCAAAACACACCAGCGCAAGAGACTTTGAACGAAATGCGCAGCTCCTTTCGGTCTATGGTGTCGTATGCCACTTTGAAGTCGATGAACAAATGGTGGTGCGTTGGGATCAGGTTCTCTCGGCACTTCTGGAGGATCTGCCGTAAAGTGAAAATTTGGCCGGTGGTGGATTTGCCTCCAACAAACCCAGCTTGGTAGCTGCCGAGAAAATTTGTAGCAACATTAACGATTAATTTTACGACGCAACCCGAAGTCGGATGCGAGTCTATCCGAATCGAATCCGACCCAGGGGTGCAGCTTGAGGTCGGTATCGAAATCATGTTCGACCCGTGATACGGGACAGTTGATGCAATGAAGCATAAGTGACATCGATCTATTGGTACAGCGAGTTCAGGTCGGGCCTTGAACCTACTTTGGCTCGATCCAACCTCGGAGTCGCTTAAGCTTTATTGTACCTACTGAGCCTTTCGGGTCGATCCGAATGACTCCAGGTAGCTGGTAGAAGTTCCCGGCGATGTATGGCGGATCTAGACTAAGCGATCGCGCATAATCATAGCGTGTAAATTACATATTTAGCCTCAATTCTCGAGTCACCGACTTCATTAGAGGCTTCTTTCTCGGCCTTAGGCTTAAGAAGATAGGTCAAAATGAAGTCTGGTAGTGTAGTTTTGGACACTCTTGCAACAGGTCAAGATCGCGCAGTAGTTGTAATTCCGGATGAAGAAAGTGGGCAAATAGGCTACAGATAATTGGCTGCGTAACGGTTACAACTATGTACAACATTTCATTCAAGAATCGTTTCTTCTTCTCCTTCCTTTTCTTCTTTGGCACATTAACTGTCGCTGGTCAAGTCCTGCCTCTACCACTAGTGGGCTTGTCTTTCAGCGACATACATTTTTACCATCGCAGGAAAGTTCGTATGGGGAAAGGACTACGTATGGAGACACGGTCCATTCGGGGCTTGAACCCATGACGTTCATGTTGTTCGTTTGTAATATGCTAACCCATGAAAACACATTCATAAATACACAAATGCACACTAGACACTCCTCAATTTAATTGGAAAACAAACGACTCTTAGCCTACTACGATTGTTAATTAAACGATGAAACATTGCAATCGAGCAGATTTCGTCTTTTGAACCGTCGTTTATTTTGACGACTACCTATCTTCCAATATTCGCGATCCCACCTATTTGCTCTTTTATATGGGACAATTGTAGCTAATTTTCAAATCTGTTGTTTTCAAAAGCTAACTATTACACATTTTTTTAAGTTATGATATCACACGATCTTCTCTAAGTCCTTGTGATATTCAAAATTTCTCTAAGTCCTCTATTGTTTTCAGAGCGGGTATTAAACCTAAAATACTGAAGTTCTTGGTTTTGCAACTGTCCTAGCAAATCAGAATTAGCAGCACTTGTTTCAACGATAGCTACAAACATAGCATTTATATCATTTGTAAAGTTAAACTCTTTCTTTCTTTCAATACGTTAAGCACAGTAATACAGTCACAGAGGAATACAGAGCATTTTTCAAAATATCCTTCAGGTTACAATTTCTTATATTCTTTTTAGCGTGCTCTCGTCTGTCGCATCTATAAAATTTGTGATATGGTTTGGCAGCGTATTCTCCCAAGACGTCAATGGATGCTAGTGCATACATATTGTTTTCCTGTTATATAATCTTGGAGTTTAGAGGCCTTACCATGGGTAGCGGGACATTACTGAATTCTTTAATTTTGAAGTCGATAGATGTTGGATGGGCAAAGTTCTATCCTGACAGTCTGAACGAATCTGACCTGCCATGATCGGAGTTGGTACTATTTATACTCAAAAGAAGTTAAGGGTTTCGCACCTTTGGTTCCGGGTTCTATGTTGGAAAGCTATTAGCCGGCATCGCGAATAAATGAACTCTTTTTAACAGTCGTTTAATGTTCATTTTGGTTTAACCGAGTTCATTTGTTGTTCATTCCTGTTAAAATAAACGACCGTCAAAACAGTTAACGACTGCTCGATATCGCATATAGGCAAACACGGGGAAACAATCGAGCAGTATAATTAAACGACTGTTAATTTGTATCGCATACGTTCTTGACAGTCATTTGTTTAACGGCGGCATAGTCGTTAAAATTGACAAATGAACTCAATGCGTTCGCGATGCCAAATTCTAGCTATTTTTAACGACTCTGGTTAATTTTTAACGAGTGTTAATTTTAAACCAATTCTTTCTCGATGCCAGCTATTGCTTTCACTAAGCTAGCTACGTTTTTTTTTTTTTTTTTGTTGACAAAACCAATGCTTTTTGTCACTAAGTTCCTGTTTTGGATTTAATGCTTATACTGTTCTTGCTTTGGGTTATAATGCATAAACTGTTCCTGCTTATGTTGTACGTTTCGGTTGGATCTGTTAAGTGTGTCACAATTGTATCAACGTATTCTTCTGTTTGCGTTGCTATGGTATGATCTGATTGGCTGAGTGTGTTATAATGAATGTGTTGCAATGGTGTGATTTGGCTTTACAATGTTTCCATAGCTGATAGTGTGTATTATAATAAGTCCTGTATAGCAGATATGCTACAGTATCTCTTTCAGAGGTGCTATGTAAACTTTGTGCAGTTGAATTAGAACGCGATAACTATATGTTTATTCTACTCTTGCACACTTTCGTTCAATAATTACAATGTACTATTGTAATGTGATAGTGGCCTGTACGGTACATACTGTACATCGAACAGCGTCGCGGTAGGTCAGTTTTTACTGACATGAGCCGAGGTGGAATAATACATCGATCGAACGGACTTTTCAGCACTTGATCGTCCAGGCGATCATAGAAACCTTTAGGAGGTTTCCCTTACTGGAAACGTTGGAGTTTAGAAGCCTTACCTTGGGTAGGGGGACATAACTAAACTCTTGAAATAAGTTGGAAGGCGAAGTATTAGGAAGTGTAACGTCCTATCTTGGCAGTCCGAACGAATCTGACCTGCCAGGGCCGGAATTGGTTTTATTTATACTCAATTTGGTTTTGGAATGTGTTTTTGTCCTAATTAAAGGTTATTGATATGAAGTACAATTAATACATTTTATTGGAGTGAGGTGTCTATCATTATGTGCCTATGCTGCGTTTTTAGTGATTTTACGAAGGTTCTGGAAAGTTTCAACTGTTCTAGCCAAAGAACGAGTGCGTTCGTCGATCTTTGCCTACACTGCGCTTTTAGCAATAAGTTGCTATGCGTTCTCTGTTTGTCCACTTTGCCGCAGTAACGCTTGAATTGCTTATGTTGCGCGTTTCGGTTGTTTTCGATAAATGTGTCTCAATTGTTTTTTCTATGAACGGTATGGTCTGGGTGTGTTGCTAAGGTGTGGATTGATTTGCTGATGTGTTATAATGAACGTGTCGCAATGGTGTGATTTGGCTTTCCGAAGTGTGTTACAATGTGTCTATAGCTGATAGTGTGTATTATAATAAGTTCTGTATAGCAGATATGCTACACCTCCCCCCTTTAATAGAATAACGTAATGAATTACAATGATTGAAGTTATTCTCCTGTGTACTTAATGAGTCTATTTTTGTGTACTGTAGAGGTTTTCTTTGTTGTATTGTTCTGTATTACGCAATTAGGCCCTTGGTCACTTACTACTATGAAAGGTCCAATGTAGACTGGATCTAATTTTTTTCTGTTTTCATTTTCCAAATAAACCTGATCTCCTATCTTTATAATGAGTGGTACTGTATCTTTATTTAAGATTTGCTGTCTTTTATTCTTTGCTTTTATCAAATTTGCTCTAGCTATTTCGTTTGATTTTTGGAGTTTATATTTCATTTCAAAATAATATTGGTCAATATTATAAACCGGTTCTATTTTTGTTTTGAATATTTCTTGTGGTAAATTCGCTTTTCTACCAAATACCAGTTCGTATGGTGTGTAGTTTGTGTCTGTATGTTCTGTTGTATTGTAAACAAATTCGTAAAATTTTGTCCAATCGTCCCAGTCGTCATGATGTTCGTTTGTATAACTTCTTAGGTATTCGTTTAGACATCTATGATTTCTTTCTAATGACCCTATTGTCTGTGGGTGGTAAGCTGTGCTAAAAGTCTGTTTAATTTTTAAGATTTCTGAGATTTTGTGTAATATTTCATTGTTATATTCTAGTCCTTGATCTGATTTTAATTCTATGAATGTTCCAAATGTAAGAATAAAGTTTTCTACCAATGCTCTTGCTATAGTATTTGCTTCTTTGTTATGGATAGGTATTACTACGATATATTTTGTTAAGTCACATTGTATGGTTATTGCATACCTGTTGTTTTTGTTAGTTTTTGTTAGTGGTCCTACTGTGTCGATTGAAATTATGTTAAAAGGTTTTGTCGGTGTTGTAGTTACAACTGTGTCTTCCTTAGTATGTCTAGTCGTCTTATTAACTATGCATGCCTTACAATTTCGTACGTATTTCTTGATATCATCTTTCATATTTTTCCATTTGTATTTTTCCCTTATTTTCTGGTACAGTCTGTACTGGCCTATATGTCCTCCCGAAGGGGTCATATGATAATCTGAAATTATTCTCAGCCTATCTTTCTCTGTTGTTATGCATCTAGTTGGAGTAAACAGGATTATTTCAAACTTGGTAATGGCTCTGTTGGCGATTTCCTTAATAGTTTGTTGGGAATATTCTTTGAATAAATGGTCTTCTTCTGACCACGCTAGCTTATTTCTTCCATATTGCTTCGCGATTTTGCACATTTCTAGAAGAGCAAACTCTAATGCTTGACTTCCATTTACATCTTTTCTCAAAAGAAATTTTCCTAGTGCTTTACTATATGAATGGTTGTATATAATGAATTCAACGTTGTTCTTATTTCTCTGCGTACCTATTTTCAATACCTTTCTCACTTCTGAAGGTCTATCTGTTTTCCACATCGCGGGGTGATCAGTCCCTGTTGTTGCGATTGGTTTGTCTTTGTTTATATCAGTTTTCTCGTTATTTTTCTTAACCATGGCTCTTGTATTAACCATTAAAATCGTTTTGGATTTTGGTATTGATGCTTTTAGGTCATCTGAGTTAAGGATTACTCTTGATAGTGCGTCTGCCGCAACATTAGCTTTACCTGCTAAATATTCTATTTCAAAGTCAAATTCTTCTAAATCTAGTCTCATTCTAGTCAGTTTAGAAGTAGGATTTTTCATACCAAATAAGTATGCTAATGGTCTATGATCTGTTCTAACTATAAATTTTTGACCATATACATAAGGTTTAAAATAATTGATTGCCCAATGTATAGCTGTAAGCTCTTTCTCGATAATTGGCTTATTCTTCTCTCCTGGTGTAAAACTTTTACTCGCAAACGCGACTGGTAAATCGTTTCCATCTGATATTTGTGATAACACTGCACCACATGCCATATCCGATGCGTCTGTCGTAATTATAAACTGCTTTTTAAAATCTGGATATTGTAAAATTGTGGGTGAGAGTAAGCTTTGTTTCAAGGTATCGAAAGCTGCTTGACATTCTGATGTCCATGCAAACTTAACGTCTTTCTTAATCAAATTATTAATAGGTTTAGCTGTCTTTGCAAAATTTTGTACAAATTTACGATAATAGTTACAAAATGCGACAAAACGTCTTGCTTCATCAGCATTAGTAGGAATCGGGAAGTTTTTAATGGTATCAAACTTCGCGTCGTCCGGATAAATTCCTTTATCTGTTATTTTATGACCTTAGTACGTTACTTCTGTTTTGAAGAAACAACATTTCTCTGCATTTAGTTTAAGGTTATACTTTCTTAGCCTATCAAAAACTTTACCTAAATTACTGATATGATGCCGTGCACTGCATCCAGTAACTATAATATCATCTATATATACAAATGCTAGCTCTGGTGTTAAACCAGCCATAGCGATAGCCATCATCCTTTGAAAGCTGTTTGGGCTAATGTTGAGTCCAAATGGCATTCTTGTAAACTGATAGTGACCTGTAGGCGTGGAAAAAGCTGTATATTTTCTGGAATTTTTATCAAGCTTGATTTGATGAAACCCTGACATCAAATCCAATGTGCTGAAATATTTGGCTCTTCCTAGCTGATCTAGTATCGTGTCTATGCGGGGTAAAGGGAATTTGTCTGGTAAAATTTTCTTGTTTAACTGCCGAAAATCCACTACTAAACGCCATTTCTTCTTGCCTTCAACTGATTTCTTCGGTACTAATAGTATCGGTGAATTATATGACGAAACAGAATGTTCAATAATATTATTTTTTAACATCTTTTCTACCTGCGATTGCATTTCCTCAGTTTGTGAATGTATTTGCTTGTAATTTGGTATATAAGAAGGAATGTTATCTTTCAATGAGATTTCCTGGGTATAAAAATTGTTAGTAGAGACCGGTTCATCTTCTAAACAAAATATATCCGAGAATTTTGTGATAAGATTTTCTAATTCTTCTCTTGCTATTTGTGGAATATTTTCTACATGAATTTTGTTATGAATTTTCTGTATTCGTTCCCTTGATGTGTTTGATTTTCTCTGTAGCTGTTCATAATCTGCTAAAGGTTCGATTTCTGGTTTGTAAGATTTTATCTCAAAAGAAACATCTTTATCTGTGGTATTAATGAATTTGATATACTGATTACGTTTGGAGACTATTGTGTTTCCGCAAAATACTCCTGGTTGGATTTCCTGTGATAAGATGATTGAATCTTCTGTCAAGTTTGGTATGGTTATTTTTCGTACTACTTCACTTCGTTTTGGTAAAATATAATTTCCATTTACATTGTCTTCTATTGGATGTGAAATCAATCCGTTATCAGATGAGAAGTATATCATCCAATTAACATAATCAACAATACATCTGTGCTTTATAAAATCTTTTCCTAACAGTCCGTCAGAAAAAATGGATTCTACGTCTTCTATTATATGAAATTCATGTACAATGGAATAATCGCCAAAGTGAATTGTTGTCATAGCAGTTCCTAAAGTCTCTGATTCATGGTCACTAGAGCTTATCAAAGTTAATTTTTTAGATGTATTGATCTTGCAACCTGGTTTTAATTTACTAGCTTTAAGTACGGATACGGTTGCTCCTGTATCTATGATGAGTGTGCTATAGAATTCCTTTGCAATTTCTATTTTAACTTTAACAAAATTATCTGCATCAGTGTTTATGGTTAGTATAGGGTATTTTCTGATGCTTGAGAGTGGGCTAAAAAATTATTCTGTTCTTCTGCTGTTACTGTATTATGAATAGGCGCTCGAGTATTTTGCCCATTGCTATTATTCCTCTGACTGGATTGTACGTACTGATTTCTGTTGAAATTATTTTGTCGATTTGACTGCTGATTTCTGTTGTTGTTAGTATTGTTATTGTTGTTATATCTGAAATTATAATTATTTCGGTTGTTGTTCTGTCCATATCTTATGGGTGGGAACCTGGGTGGGTTTTGTGTTTGAAACCTATTATTATTTGGGAATTTGTTGAAATTGTTCCTTCCCTGGTAGTTGTTTCCATACCCTCTATTGTTCCTGGTAGCGTTTGAATATAGGATCTTTGTCTGATCATTCCTTCCCTTTTTCGTTTTGTCTTCTAGCTCCAACTTTACTGCTTGCTCTATTGCTTCATGCAAGGATTCAAATTTACTCGATCTCATTATAATTTTGGTCTCGCCATCTTTAAGTCCATAACTCAATGCACTGATTCCTGATTTAGTTGCCTTTTTTCTGGCTACTTCTGGCGCTATCTCTTCTGCAATATATGCTTCTTCTAGTTGTTGTGTTAATTTTTCAATAACGCTGCCAAAATCTTCTATCGTTCCAGTCTGTTTAGTATTGTTCATTTTTGATACTAATATCTCTGGTGTTACCTTTATGCTGCACCTATCTTGTAATTTGCTAACTATTTCTTCAATTGAGGTTGGGGTTTCCCCTACAACAATTCGCGCTTTTCCTGTAAGACGTCCTAGTACCAGTTCTATTACTGTTTCTTTATTTTCTGGCTTTACTATTTTCTTTAATACATTTAAGTTTGATACCACACCTTTCAAATCCTTCTCATTACCATCGTACTTCGATATGAGAGAAGTGGTGATTTTAATTAATTCCATAATGTCCGCCATTTTGTCAGGTTTCGTTTCTATTGTTATGTCAAATTGGTTCTCTGATAATGTCGTATTTAATGAATCTGGGTGTCTTTCGAAATGTATTTTTATGCACTTATTTATTTCGTAGTATATGTATCTACTCTTTTTAATTAGCTTCGTTAATATTTCATCTTTAATATGCGATTCGTGCTTTCGTAGGAGTTCTTGTATTTCGTCGTATATTTCCTTAGTATTATCCCTTAATGTTGTTAACGCGCAAAGCCTATAACATTTGTTCAGCTGTTTCACCTGTTCATAAATTCTATCTAATATTTCTATTTTTTTTCGAATAATTTTTGCATATTTATGCAGCCTCATCTGTAAAATTGCATATTTACGGTACCTTGTTTAAATACATAGCATGTATTTGTTGTTGTTGCTGCTGATTGTGCTACGCTCGTTACCGGTGCTTGGTGTTTAATCGGTGCTTGATGTGAAGTTCTACGGTGTCATCATTCGTCGCTCGATGTCTTGTCGGGGTTGGGACACTTGTCCATTCTCGCCTGCCAATCCAGATTGGGCAGTGAGCTCGCCTTGTCTTTTCGTCTTCCACATTGGGAACGGCTGTTCCTTTCAATCTCGCTGGCCAAAACTTGTTTTGCACTGCTTTTTATTATTCCATATCACTTGCTCCACGAATCGTATAGATTACCAAAATGAGTTATATTATATAGGAAGTTGCATGTTATTGATTGCATCACGTTTTGCTAGAGTTTTCAATATTTTGAAAACGGTTTTAATTACTTTTTGCATGAGTATGATAGCAAGAAGTATCAGCACAATGTTCAGTTTTAACTCATGGGTTTCATGTTGCTCTGAGTGAACATTTTGTGTTTGAATAATGGCAAGATCATTATCACCATTAACATTAGCTTTGGGGTTTGATGCGTCGTTACCCATTTTATAAATATGTGCTTTATTGGTAAATCTATCGCATGGCAGTTCATATGTTTTTACACATTGGGATAGGTTCTCACAACAGTGTGTACGGGGAATGTTTGTACATCAATTCATTTTGCACTACACTGCACTAAATGTTTTTATTTTTCTTTCTGTACTGCACTTGTTTCTGGTAGTTCATACACCGTTATTGTTTACATGTAGGTCACTTGTGCTATCTTCACTGATTAAATTTCCGTAAAAAAAATGCACATTTCACACTTTTGTTCATGCGTATACGCGACACTGCTCATATGACTTTCGGCGAGTTAACTTGCGCTTTACGTTACCGTTATACGTATCACATTTTTCTTGTTTTTACTTTAACTTCTGCCCGTCGATTGCAGATTATGGTCACGGTCGCCATGTAATGTGATAGTGGCCTGTACGGTACATACTGTACATCGAACAGCGTCGCGGTAGGTCAGTTTTTACTGACATGAGCCGAGGTGGAATAATACATCGATCGAACGGACTTTTCAGCACTTGATCGTCCAGGCGATCATAGAAACCTTTAGGAGGTTTCCCTTACTGGAAACGTTGGAGTTTAGAAGCCTTACCTTGGGTAGGGGGACATAACTAAACTCTTGAAATAAGTTGGAAGGCGAAGTATTAGGAAGTGTAACGTCCTATCTTGGCAGTCCGAACGAATCTGACCTGCCAGGGCCGGAATTGGTTTTATTTATACTCAATTTGGTTTTGGAATGTGTTTTTGTCCTAATTAAAGGTTATTGATATGAAGTACAATTAATACATTTTATTGGAGTGAGGTGTCTATCATTATGTGCCTATGCTGCGTTTTTAGTGATTTTACGAAGGTTCTGGAAAGTTTCAACTGTTCTAGCCAAAGAACGAGTGCGTTCGTCGATCTTTGCCTACACTGCGCTTTTAGCAATAAGTTGCTATGCGTTCTCTGTTTGTCCACTTTGCCGCAGTAACGCTTGAATTGCTTATGTTGCGCGTTTCGGTTGTTTTCGATAAATGTGTCTCAATTGTTTTTTCTATGAACGGTATGGTCTGGGTGTGTTGCTAAGGTGTGGATTGATTTGCTGATGTGTTATAATGAACGTGTCGCAATGGTGTGATTTGGCTTTCCGAAGTGTGTTACAATGTGTCTATAGCTGATAGTGTGTATTATAATAAGTTCTGTATAGCAGATATGCTACACTATATATAAAAATAATCGTGTAATTTTGGAAGGGTTCGGTAATATTATGCTAACATTACAAACACATTGGAAATCTTTCATCAAACTCAATTCATAGCTCATTTCATTTTGGTATTCATTTTCGTATTTAATACCTTTGAGTTCGCATTTATATGAGGCATTTTACGCACATCACTTTATCTAATGCCGTCTAATTCTAATTCTTTCCTAATTCTAATTTACGTTTTATACACATAACTTTTCTATTGCCAGCAAGGTTCAGCCTTTCTTTAGCATGCGGCAATTTTGTTTTGTAAAAATTTGGCTACGTATCCCTCTGCAATTGTGTTTAAAGGGGTGCTGCCAATTTCTTTAAAAAAAATAATGTTCGCCTTATTATTGGCCAATGCTATTTAAGCTGTTGGCCTTCGACCCTTCCAGCTGCAGCTGGGCATAAAATCTCGAGTAAACATTATATCGATTGCCTCGTGCAGTCGATTATCTGTATCCCCAGATGTTACGTTTGATTCAACCCAATTTTTTGCGGTGTTGAAAAACATTGCGTCATCTATTTTTTCCTACATATTTGCCAGCTCTTCGGGGGTTGAAATAGCTTTCAATTAGGATTATATATCTTTGTCGACCTATGCAACTTTGTGTGGCATTTTAACAGAATCTTTTATGTGGTCGACAGTGCACTTGCAGCAAAGCAGTGCGTTTGTGCGTTGATCGAGTCTTTGAATTACTTGGCCAAATATGTTCCTGCAAAAACCTATAACTTCCTTTGCTGTTATAGAGGTCGCTTGACCCGGCGCTCTAGCACCAATCGAACACGACATCGAACATGAAAAATGTATGGGATTTGACATGTTTGTCTTGTTTGTTTGTTTGTGTCTGACAGTGCACCTCCATATGATTATATGGGTTTGTTCGAGTCGGATGTCGTGTTCGATTGGTGCCAGAGCGCAGCCTGACTTGGCAAGGTGTCAGCATCTTCTAAAGAATTTTTGCTCATGGCGGGTATTTGTTGCTCGAATGAAATCGAAGCCGTATCTTCCTCTGGTATGGATGCCGTGATTTGGCTGGCCAAGCTATTCTGAGCCTGGCTTGTAAAGGAAGGAATTGCTGGTTGAAGGGCTTTTCTCGACCGAAGAGGTAGAAGGACGTGGTGTCTGAGTTTTTGGTGATTTTCCAAACTCCATTGTTGCGGTGGTGGCATGGAAGAGATTAAACTCGGAGTTTGGATGTTTGCCGGAATCAAAAGTTCATGTTGCACGAACTTTCTTGGACCAATTTTCATGACATCCATCATGGGATTGTCAACACTGGGGCCCTTCACGATTCCAGTCAGTTTTTATATGGAGTTTGACAGTTGGAGGCTGAAATCATGTAAACACTCCATATAAAACCACACATAAAACTAGCCTGCAATTTTCAGTCCAGATTATTCTAGCCTCAAAGCTAGAATAAGATTCGAGTACCATTTCAAAAAAAAAAAAACGAAATAAGTTGATGTTTACATTTTTCCCAAGGTGCATTAAAGAGATCAGATAATAGAATCTAGAATCAATGTGTATGTAGTGATAAATATATGTCCTACTAACGTCGAACGCCAACGATCGAATCCAATAGAAACGCCAAAAAAAATTTATGTGCATCTATATATATGTATATATATCTGATGGTACAGTCGTCAACTCGTACGACAAAACAACATCCCCGTCATGGATTCAAGTCCCGAATAGACATTACCCCCATACGTAGGACTGACTATCCTGGTATAGTAACTATAAGTCTTCTTCTTCTTTTGGCACAACAACCGTTGCCGGTCAAGGCCTGCCTGTACCCACTAGTGAGCTTGGCTTTCAGTGACTTATTGTTACCATAGCAGAATAGTCAGTCCTACGTATGGGGGCACGGTCTATTCGGGGCTTGAACCCATGACGGGCGTGTTGTTAAATCGTACGAGTTGACGACTATACCACCAGACCGGCCCAAACTATAAGTCACTAACACCAAAACACACCAGCGCAAGAGACTTTGAACGAAATGCGCAGCTCCTTTCGGTCTATGGTGTCGTATGCCACTTTGAAGTCGATGAACAAATGGTGGTGCGTTGGGATCAGGTTCTCTCGGCACTTCTGGAGGATCTGCCGTAAAGTGAAAATTTGGCCGGTGGTGGATTTGCCTCCAACAAACCCAGCTTGGTAGCTGCCGAGAAAATTTGTAGCAACATTAACGATTAATTTGACGACGCAACCCGAAGTCGGATGCGAGTCTATCCGAATCGAATCCGACCCAGGGGTGCAGCTTGAGGTCGGTATCGAAATCATGTTCGACCCGTGATACGGGACAGTTGATGCAATGAAGCATAAGTGACATCGATCTATTGGTACAGCGAGTTCAGGTCGGGCCTTGAACCTACTTTGGCTCGACCCAACCTCGGAGTCGCTTAAGCTTTATTGTACCTACTGAGCCTTTCGGGTCGATCCGAATGACTCCAGGTAGCTGGTAGAAGTTCCCGGCGATGTATGGCGGATCTAGACTAAGCGATCGCGCATAATCATAGCGTGTAAATTACATGTTTAGGCTCAATTCTCGAGTCACCGACTTCATTAGAGGCTTCTTTCTCGGCCTTAGGCTTAAGAAGATAGGTCAAAATGAAGTCTGGTAGTGTAGTTTTGGACACTCTTGCAACAGGTCAATATCGCGCAGTAGTTGTAATTCCGGATGAAGAAAGTGGGCAAATAGGCTACAGATAATTGGCTGCGTAACGGTTTCAACTATGTACAACATTTCATTCAAGAATCGTTTCTTCTTCTCCTTCCTTTTCTTCTTTGGCACATTAACTGTCGCTGGTCAAGTCCTGCCTCTACCACTAGTGGGCTTGTCTTTCAGCGACATACATTTTTACCATTGCAGGAAAGTTCGTATGGGGAAAGGACTACGTATGGAGACACGGTCCATTCGGGGCTTGAACCCATGACGTTCATGTTGTTCGTTTGTAATATGCTAACCCATGAAAACACATTCATAAATACACAAATGCACACTAGACACTCCTCAATTTAATTGGAAAACAAACGACTCTTAGCCTACTACGATTGTTAATTAAACGATGAAACATTGCAATCGAGCAGATTTCGTCTTTTTGAACCGTCGTTTATGTTGACGACTACCTATCTTCCAATATTCGCGATCCCACCTATTTGCTCTTTTATATGGGACAATTGTAGCTAATTTTCAAATCTGTTGTTTTCAAAAGCTAACTATTACACATTTTTTTAAGTTATGATATCACACGATCTTCTCTAAGTCCTTGTGATATTCAAAATTTCTCTAAGTCCTCTATTGTTTTCAGAGCGGGTATTAAACCTAAAATACTGAAGTTCTTGGTTTTGCAACTGTCCTAGCAAATCAGAATTAGCAGCACTTGTTTCAACGATAGCTACAAACATAGCATTTATATCATTTGTAAAGTTAAACTCTTTCTTTCTTTCAATACGTTAAGCACAGTTATACAGTCACAGAGGAATACAGAGCATTTTTCAAAATATCCTTCAGGTTACAATTTCTTATATTCTTTTTAGCGTGCTCTCGTCTGTCGCATCTATAAAATTTGTGATATGGTTTGGCAGCGTTTCTCCCAAGACGTCAATGGATGCTAGTGCATACATATTGTTTTCCTGTTATGAAATCTTGGAGTTTAGAGGCCTTACCATGGGTAGCGGGACATTACTGAATTCTTTAATTGAGAAGTCGATAGATGTTGGATGGGCAAAGTTCTATCCTGACAGTCTGAACGAATCTGACCTGCCATGATCGGAGTTGGTACTATTTATACTCAAAAGAAGTTAAGGGTTTCGCACCTTTGGTTCCGGGTTCTATGTTCGAAAGCTATTAGCCGGCATCGCGAATAAATGAACTCTTTTTAACAGTCGTTTAATGTTCATTTTGGTTTAACCGAGTTCATTTGTTGTTCATTCCTGTTAAAATAAACGACCGTCAAAACAGTTAACGACTGCTCGATATCGCATATAGGCAAACACGGGGAAACAATCGAGCAGTATAATTAAACGACTGTTAATTTGTATCGCATACGTTCTTGACAGTCATTTGTTTAACGGCGGCATAGTCGTTAAAATTGACAAATGAACTCAATGCGTTCGCGATGCCAAATTCTAGCTATTTTTAACGACTCTGGTTAATTTTTAACGAGTGTTAATTTTAAACCAATTCTTTCTCGATGCCAGCTATTGCTTTCACTAAGCTAGCTACGTTTTTTTTTTTTTTTGTTTGTTGACAAAACCAATGCTTTTTGTCACTAAGTTCCTGTTTTGGATTTAATGCTTATACTGTTCTTGCTTTGGGTTATAATGCATAAACTGTTCCTGCTTATGTTGTACGTTTCGGTTGGATCAGTTAAGTGTGTCACAATTGTATCGCATACGTTCTTGACAGTCATTTGTTTAACGGCGGCATAGTCGTTAAAATTGACAAATGAACTCAATGCGTTCGCGATGCCAAATTCTAGCAATTTTTAACGACTCTGGTTAATTTTTAACAAGTGTTAATTTTAAACCAATTCTTTCTCGATGCCAGCTATTGCTTTCACTAAGCTAGCTACGTTTTTATTTTTTATTTTTTTTTTTGTTGACAAAACCAATGCTTTTTGTCACTAAGTTCCTGTTTTGGATTTAATGCTTATACTGTTCTTGCTTTGGGTTATAATGCATAAACTGTTCCTGCTTATGTTGTACGTTTCGGTTGGATCTGTTAAGTGTGTCACAATTGTATCAACGGTGTGGCCTGTATTCTTCTGTTTGCGTTGCTATGGTATGATCTGATTGGCTGAGTGTGTTATAATGAATGTGTTGCAATGGTGTGATTTGGCTTTACAATGTTTCCATAGCTGATAGTGTGTATTATAATAAGTCCTGTATAGCAGATATGCTACAGTATCTCTTTCAGAGGTGCTATGTAAACTTTGTGCTGTTGAATTAGAACGCGATAACTATATGTTTATTCTACTCTTGCACACTTTCGTTCAATAATTACAATGTACTATATATAAAAATAATCGTGTAATTTTGGAAGGGTTCGGTAATATTATGCTAACATTACAAACACATTGGAAATCTTTCATCAAACTCAATTCATAGCTCATTTCATTTTGGTATTCATTTTCGTATTTAATACCTTTGAGTTCGCATTTATATGAGGCATTTTACGCACATCACTTTATCTAATGCCGTCTAATTCTAATTCTTTCCTAATTCTAATTTACGTTTTATACACATAACTATTCTATTGCCAGCAAGGTTCAGCCTTTCTTTAGCATGCGGCAATTTTGTTTTGTAAAAATTTGGCTACGTATCCCTCTGAAATTGTGTTTAAAGGGGTGCTGCCAATTTCTTAAAAAAAATAATATTCGCCTTATTATTGGCCAATGCTATTTAAGCTGTTGGGCTTCGACCCTTCCAGCAGCAGCTGGGCATAAAATCTCGAGTAAACATTATATCGATTGCCTCGTGCAGTCGATTATCTGTATCCCCAGATGTTACGTTTGATTCAACCCAATTTTTTGCGGTGTTGAAAAACATTGCGTCATCTATTTTTTCCTACATATTTGCCAGCTCTTCGGGGGTTGAAATAGCTTTCAATTAGGATTCTATATCTTTGTCGACCTATGCAACTTTGTGTGGCATTTTAACAGAATTTTTTATGTGGTCGACAGTGCACTTGCAGCAAAGCAGTGCGTTTGTGCGTTGATCGAGTCTTTGAATTACTTGGCCAAATATGTTCCTGCAAAAACCTATAACTTCCTTTGCTGTTATAGAGGTCGCTTGACCCGGCGCTCTAGCACCAATCGAACACGACATCGAACATGAAAAATGTATGGGATTCGACATGTTTGTCTTGTTTGTTTGTTTGTGTCTGACAGTGCACCTCCATATGATTATATGGGTTTGTTCGAGTCGGATGTCGTGTTCGATTGGTGCCAGAGCGCAGCCTGACTTGGCAAGGTGTCAGCATCTTCTAAAGAATTTTTGCTCATGGCGGGTATTTGTTGCTCGAATGAAATCGAAGCCGTATCTTCCTCTGGTATGGATGCCGTGATTTGGCTGGCCAAGCTATTCTGAGCCTGGCTTGTAAAGGAAGGAATTGCTGGTTGAAGGGCTTTTCTCGACCGAAGAGGTAGAAGGACGTGGTGTCTGAGTTTTTGGTGATTTTCCAAACTCCATTGTTGCGGTGGTGGCATGGAAGAGATTAAACTCGGAGTTTGGATGTTTGCCGGAATCAAAAGTTCATGTTGCACGAACTTTCTTGGACCAATTTTCATGACATCCATCATGGGATTGTCAACACTGGGGCCCTTCACGATTCCAGTCAGTTTTTATATGGAGTTTGACAGTTGGAGGCTGAAATCATGTAAACACTCCATATAAAACCACACATAAAACTAGCCTGCAATTTTCAGTCCAGATTATTCTAGCCTCAAAGCTAGAATAAGATTCGAGTACCATTTCAAAAAAAAAATTGCAAAATAAGTTGATGTTTACATTTTTCCCAAGGTGCATTAAAGAGATCAGATAATAGAATCTAGAATCAATGTGTATGTAGTGATAAATATATGTCCTACTAACGTCGAACGCCAACGATCGAATCCAATAGAATCGCCAAAAAAAATTTATGTGCATCTATATATATGTATATATATCTGATGGTACAGTCGTCAACTCGTACGACAAAACAACATCCCCGTCATGGATTCAAGTCCCGAATAGACATTACCCCCATACGTAGGACTGACTATCCTGGTATAGTAACTATAAGTCTTCTTCTTCTTTTGGCACAACAACCGTTGCCGGTCAAGGCCTGCCTGTACCCACTAGTGAGCTTGGCTTTCAGTGACTTATTGTTACCATAGCAGAATAGTCAGTCCTACGTATGGGGGCACGGTCTATTCGGGGCTTGAACCCATGACGGGCGTGTTGTTAAATCGTATGAGTTGACGACTATACCACCAGACCGGCCCAAACTATAAGTCACTAACACCAAAACACACCAGCGCAAGAGACTTTGAACGAAATGCGCAGCTCCTTTCGGTCTATGGTGTCGTATGCCACTTTGAAGTCGATGAACAAATGGTGCTGCGTTGGGATCAGGTGCTCTCGGCACTTCTGGAGGATCTGCCGTAAAGTGAAAATTTGGCCGGTGGTGGATTTGCCTCCAACAAACCCAGCTTGGTAGCTGCCGAGAAAATTGGTAGCAAGGAGCGCAGTCTGGACTGGGTGAATAACACCAAGCTTCCATTCCTCCGGTAGTTCCTCCTGCTCCCAAACTTTCACGATCAGCTGATGCATTTCGACGGTAAGCCTCTCCGGCCCCATCTTGAAGAGCTCGGTCACCAGACCATCGCTGCCGGCAGACTTATTGATCTTTAGCTGCTTGATGGCACTGGCACTCTGATCCAGAAATGGCGGGGGCACCTCGTCGTCTGCGCCGATGCTGTCGCTGTTGTTACTGCTGTGCTGCTGCTGTGGTGATTGTCTTGTTATGCCTCTTGCGCCAGCCTCTCCTGCCTCTGCTCCATTCAGATGTCCTTCGTAGTAGCACTTCCACCTTTCGATCACCTCCCGCTCGTTCGTCAGGAGATTTCCTTCCACATCCCGGCACATTGCGGTTTTAGGAGCAAAACCGCTCCGTGCCAGCTTCAATCTCCTGTAGAACAAGCGGGTGTCCCCCGACTGAGAAAGCTGCTCCAGCAGCTGTTCGTCTGACTCTTCAAAACGGCGCTGCTTGGCCTTGAAGAGCAGGGTTTGCTGTTTCCTCAGTCGTCTGTAGATCTCCACGTTCTGACGGGTTTCATGCCATAGCATGCGGGCGCGCGCTACATTCTTCTCGGATAGTGCTCGTCTGCACTCTTCGTCGAACTATTCCTTTTTCTCTCTACGTGGTAAGCGGCCGATCTTGTGTTCGGCTGCAGTGCTGAATGCTCGTTCCACCATACGCCAGTGGTCTGCGAGGGGCATCGCGGCGATGTTGTTATCGGTCGGTAGTGCTTCCCGGAGCGCTGTCGCATACCCCTCCGCCACATCAGCACACTTCAACCGGTCCAGGTTGAGCCTTGGGGTGGCCTGACTCCTTTGTTTGTTGACCACGGAGAGTTTCTGGCGCAGCTTTACCATGACCAGGAAATGGTTCGAGTCGACGTTTGCGCTTCTATACGTTTTAACGTCGATAATATCCGAGAAGTGTCTTCCGTCAATCTGAATGTGGTCGATTTGGGACTTTGAATCACCCTTCGAGTATCTCCACGTGTAGCTATGGCGGAGTGCATGCTGGAAGAAGGTGCTGCAGATGCTCATGTGCTTCGAGGAGGCAAAGTTTATCAGCCTGAGCCCGTTGTCATTTGTCAGCTGGTGGACGCTGAAGCTTCCAATTATATATACCTTGGTTGGTTTATATACCTCCTCCTGTCCGACCTGAGCATTAAGGTCTCCGATGACGACCTTCACGTCATGTTTTGGGCAGCGGTCGTACTTCCTCTCCAGCTGCGTATAGAAGGCCTCCTTGTCGTCATCGGTGCTCCCAAGGTTCGGACTATTCAAAGTAATGCTCAGGTTGAAGAATCTGCCACGAATTCTCAACCTGCACATCCGTTCGTTGACCAGCCACCACTCTCTGCTGCGTCGCACCCAGCACCATGAACGCAGTACCGAGCTCGCGCGTATCTCCACCGCTCTGATAGATCGTGCACCGCACGTAAGGTACTGGTGTACCGTCACGCCTTTCCAGCATACCTCCAGGAGTGCTACTATTTCGAAACCGCGGGTTCAGACCTCATCGAACGCAATTCAGGTCTTCACATCCGATGAGAGGGTTTTGCAGTTCCATGTCCCGAGCTTCCAATCCTTTTTGTAAGTCCTTTTTCGGTGCGTGTGTCTGAATCGATTGGTCCGATACGGTACTTCTTTTTGTTGACTGTTCGTTGCGATGAAGTTTTTACGAGGGTGGCTTGCAGGGCCTCTCCCCTAACCTCCAGTCTCGTCGTAGGACCTACGCCCACTGGCCTTTTAGAGTCCTGCAGCGAGCCAAGACGGAAGAAACCAGCGCAGCCTTTCGGGAAGAGACATACGCTGGGGGGGAAGCCGCTCCTGGCATGGAGAACAGACGCCCCCAGGTAGAGTCATGAATATCAATCATCTACCCCCCTCTCAATGTAGCCATGTTACCCATCCACCCAAGGGGTTCCCGTCCGGCAAAATGAGTGTATTTTTCGAGTGATTTGAGTACCGCCATCCGTTAGTAGTTACTCTTAGAGGAATGAGTTACACCCAGCGAGCCCTCCTCCCACCCCACCCGGAACTCATAGTGCGCTATACGACTGCTGTTGTGTTTGTTTTTTTTTCGAGCCAAGCTTCCAACACATCCAAAGCTTGTTATTTATTTCGTTTCTTGATACTCATACTGCAAAGTACCGGGTCGAGCCAGGCTGCGGGAAACTTGTCGACAAGCTGCGTTGCCTCTGTTCAGCAAAATCTTACCTGTCGATCCACGCACTCCATGTGCGTCTGTGCACATTGTTTGCTCACTTCACACTTCACCAAAACACACCGGCGCACGAGACTTTGCGAAATGCGAACCAACGCACAAACAACGCGCGCGGAACTTAGAACAAAACGCGCACAACCATCTCCGACAAAGCGTCGCGCTGTAGGGTAAATGTACCTATAGTGGTGCTAGTACCAATAGTGGTGGTAGTGCACTAAAATGTGGTTCATATGGCAAATTAAAAGTAATTAAGTTATTTACGTTAGTGCGAAATGTTCTTTAGCCTTTTACAAAGGGTTTTAAAGTTAAATGGGGCCATTCCGTTTCTTAGTGACCGAAAAATCCATTATTTTGTGAAATGTGTCTACATTTTTCCAAAATCCTTAGGATTTCATAACGATACTCATATTTTTGTTAACGTTCTAAATGACCACATAACAACGCAATCATTAGTTTTTTAACATAATTGTTATCAAATGATATTATTTTTTTCAAATTTATTGGCTTTTGACCATATTTATGCGTTTTTAAGTGTTTTTTTTACCATAGTGCCATTATAGGTACACAAAACAGGCATGTTCCTATAGTGGTTATAGTTATAAAATCAATAAAAACATGACATTTTAGATTTTTTCGAGAATATTTTTGACATTTCGTACTGTTTTCACTAAAATAAGCAACAAAAATGAGTTTTCTGTTAGTAATTTACCTAACAAAGTACGAAATTCGCTTATTCTACTGAGTGAAAAATCGACTTCCAATCAAACAAACTCTTCTGGGTATGGGTTGAGGACAGGTGTGATGCAGTACTTTAGTCAAGAGTTTCATCGATCATATTTATACATTTTTTACGATCAAATTACGAAAGATATAATTATTATCGCAGTAAACCTTGCTATTCACACGAAAACAGCTTCAAATTAAGTTATATTGATATTATACACTGTTTTTAAGGCATCTTTGTTTACCACCACTATAGGAACACAATACGACGACTATAGGAACCATACCACCATTATAGGTACAACGAAGCAGTCACAAAAATATGTATTTTTTCGTAAATTTGATGTGTTTCCTGATGCAAATGATTGTGATTGCGAAGATAAAACATATTTCAATTGCTTTGTGTTAAAATATTCAGAAATTGTCCTTCCTGACACTTTAAATCCATTAAAACACATCGGTACCTCTACAAATTGCACCACTATTGGTACATTTACCCTACTGGTGGTTTTGTACGCGTAGGAGGGGGGACATACGGAGCGATAGTTCGATGCTGTAGTGTAAGCGTGACAACACGATGTGACGAGCAGCTCCAAGTTGTTGAGCTCGCTGAAAGAAGACACACACATTCACAGACGGCTCGTCAAAGCATGGTATTTGTATTGGTATTAGTGAAGCGCGCGTGTAAAACAGAATATGAACTCTCATCGCAGCGCGTTTCTAATGGCTGCCTCAAGCTTCCTCATACCCCTCGGCCTGAATAACTCAAAATTTGGGGTCTCATTGTTTGCGTGGTGAGTGCAAATAGTGCGTGAGTGCGATTGTAAAAAAATAGGTTGTACATACACGAGTCGTGCGCGCTTTGTGTCTTACGGTGCGCATGCACTTGGCGAATTAAATGAGCTGCATATTTTCGTTGACTCGCATAGCGGAAAGAGCGGTAGTAATTCTCTTCATCCGCGTCCTTTAGGGTCCGCCCTTAAGGGCATAAGCGCTTTTTTCGGTCGTAGTGGCAAGACACCAAGGTCACCCCCGGATGAAAACGCACAGAGTTTTGCATCACCTGCAGTGGTTTCCGTTGAAGAAACGCCGGTTAAACACGCCTTTGTCAACATGGAGGCTAAAGAAGGGACCTTGTTGGCGTCGGAGAGCGTAGAACAGACCATGGTGCAACTCCCGTATTTTGTTCCCCCTCCATCAAGTAACAGAAGCTTGCTTCCAGCATCAGTAAAGTGCAAGAAGCTCTGGCGGTTGCAAGAGAGTTGCATGAGTTCACCAAGGATCGGAACAATGTACATGCTCCGATCAAAAAGATGTCGGTGAGCATCCTGTCGTCGCTAACCTGTATTGAACGGGAACTGCTTACCATGATTACCTGCCTTACAACTACACCCATCTCGGGGAAGAGAAACAGGAAGGTGATAACACCAGAGGAAGCAGAGGAGGTTAAACGGACAAATAACGATGCCCCAACTGGTGAACAGCCAGCCTCAGAACCAAGTGAAGAGTAGGAGAAACCAGAGAGTAGCGAGTTATGGAGCACGGTGGTCAGCAAAAAGGCCAAACGTAAGGCTACAATAGATTCGGCCACAGATGTTAGACAAGGTAGACCTGGTGCATCCAATGGTCCAACTAAACTGACCTAATGGCGACAAAAAACGAAGGCGATCCTAGTCGAGACAAACAAAGTGTCTACACACAAGGACATACTTCAAAAACTGAAGACTGATCCCGAGCTACAGCCGTTTGGCAAACAAGTCACATGAGTTAGAAGTACCAAAAATGGAGGTTTACTCTTTGAGCTAAAGAAGAACGATGGTACCTACAGTGAAAATTATTCCGAGAAAATCCAAAAGGCCATCGGAGAATCCGGTAAAGTAAAAACCCTTGGGCAAATGGAGTCTGTCGAAATTCGCTATATCGATGAAGAGACAGAGGCAGCTGATGTCGAACGAGAAGTGCGAAATCAATTTGCCTGCACCGAAGGCTGTAAATTGGAAGTAAGAATGAAATCTTCTTACTCGGGTATGCAGACGGCCATCGTTAAACTTCCAGCAAAGCTAGTGCCGGTGATGACAGCAGCAGGAAAAATACAAATAGGCTGGTCAGTCTGCCCAGCGCGGGTCAGCACTCCGAGCAGAAAATGCTACCGCTGCTGTTAAACGGGTCACATCTCACAAGACTGCAAGGGTCCAGACAGGAGTAAATGCTGTCTGCGCTGCGGAGATGACGGTGAATAGAAGCGAAGTCTACGTACCAAAAAAACCCTCGATGTGTGTTCTGTCCAGCTGGTTTCAACGCGCATCATTCGAGTGGAGCAGTCTGCCCAGTGACGAAAAAAAACAACATCATGGAAGTAGTCCAGATAAATCTGAACCAATGTGAAACAGCCCACGACCTCCTGAGCCAGGTATTGATTGAAGAGGAGGCAGATATTGCTATTATATGAGAGCCTTACAGGACTCCAATCGGATCTACGAATTGGGTGGCTGATAAAACTGGCGCAGCAGCAATTTGGGCGGTGCGAAGAAATCCCATTCAGCGGGTTGTTTCAAATACGTTCAGGGCTTCTGCATAGCCGAAGTTAACGGAGTATTCTTTGCCAGCTGCTATGCACTTCCTAGCTGGGAACCAGAAAAATTTAGTGAAATGCTTAACAATCTATGTGCAGCACTGGAGGGATGCAGTCCTTTGGTGATTGCCGGTGACTTTAATGCCTGGGCTGTCGAATGGGGGAGTAAACGGACAAATAACAGAGGAGAGGCAGTGCCCGAAACTTTTGCCCAACTTAATGTAGTTCTGGGAAACGTCGGCTCAACCGCTACCTACAGCAGAAACGAAAGGACATCTATAATAGACATTACGTTCTGTAGCCCATCTCTGGCCTGGCACCTACACTGGCGCGTCAGCAATACTTTTACAGGCAGCGACCATCGTGTGGTACGGTATGGTGTCTACAAGGGGCAAATGAGTAAACTAACTTTGGCGACGACAACGGATATAAGAAGCTGGAAAACACAGAGCTTTTGCGAAGACCGGTTTGTAGAGGCCCTGAATTTCGATGACTTTGGAGACGCAAATTCTTCTCAGCTCGTGTCTGCACTGAGCCGAGCGTGTGACGTCACAATGCCTAGAAGGAAAACACTAATAAACCAGACCACCGGAATACTGGTGGAATTCTTCGATCAAGAAACACCGAGCTGAGTGCATTGCTGCTCCTAAGAAACTACAACGCGAGAGCAATCCTGCTATCAGAGAGTTACTGAAAATTATCTACGTCAAGCTAAGATCAGATCTTAAAAGGGAGATAAAGTTGAGCAAAAGAAAAATATTCCTTGAGCTACGCGACGAAATAGCTCGGAAGCCTTGGGGATTGGCTTTTGAAACTCTTATGGACAAGAGAAGACCCAAGGAGCCTGTGGAAAGATGCCCCATGAAGCTTCTCCAGATAATCCAGCAGCTGTTTCCTACCCATGGCCCTCCGCTACTGAATTCGATTATCGACTCGCCAGAATTCACCCCTGTGCCTATTACGACCACAGAGTTTGAAACACTCGCAGATCGCCTCAAGTGTGGAAAAGCCCCCGGCCCAGATGGTATCCCCGTTGAAGCAGTCAAAGTGGCCATGAGGATGTTCCCTAGGGTGTTCCAAAAAGTTTTCCACAACATACTTACGACAGGACAGTTTCCAACAGTGTGGAAGAAGCAGTTGTTAGTCCTGATACCAAAGCCAGGGAAGACTCCAGGGGATTTATCAGCCCTAAGACCACTGGGCGCACGACGACGATCGACGTACTGGCCAAAGCACTGGAAATGGTAATTCTCGATCGCTTGATACCCTATGCAGAAGGAGAACACGGCTTATCAGAGCGTCAGTTTGGTTTCCGCAAGAAGCGCTCCACGGTTGATGCGATACAGGCGGTACTGGTGAAGGGTGATGCTGCCTTTCAACGGAAGCGATGTGGGGCTCGTTACTGCGCGATCATCACCATCGATGCGAATAACGCCTTCAACACTGCTAGCTGGGAGGAAATAGCAAAAGCTCTAGAGCGCATGAAAATCCCCTTGCATTTGTGTCGGCTACTGAGAAGCTATCTCAGCGGGCGCGTTCTACAATATAGCATGGGAGAGGGAACAAAAATAGCTACCATCACTGCTGGCCTACCGCAAGGATCAGCACTTGGCCCCACCTTGTCGAACATTATGTACAGCAGAGTATTAACCCTGGCCCTACCCACAGGAGCTGAGGTCATCGGGTTTGCAGACGATATTGCACTGACTGTCGTAGGAAATAGTGTAGAGGAGGTTGAGTTGCTGTCGGTGTAGAGGAGGTTGACGGATGCTGTCGGCAGGATTGACGATTGGATGCGAGAAATGAAGTTGGAAATAGCACACGCCAAAACGGAATTTATTCTCATAAGTATCCACAAGGAGGTCCAAAAAGCGCACATAATGGTATGCACTAAGCAAATAGAACCTATAAAAAGCCTCAAATACCTTGGAGTTATCATAGATGACAGACTGAAGCTCCGAAAGCACCTTGAGGAAGTTTGCATAAAGGCCACAAAAACTGCAAACGCGTTGGCTAAATTTACACCAAACATAGGTGGTCCAAGCAGCACAATAAGACGCCTACATGCCAACGTAGCCATTTCTAATACAAGATATATAGCACCAGAATGGGCACACGCGCTAAGAAATAAACAGAAACAGTATGCTATACATAAGGTGCACTGAAAAATGGCCACACGCGTTGCTAGCGCGTATCGTACCATCTCGTATGAAACAGTATGCGTAATAGCGAGTATGATGCCCCTTTGTATCACCCTGGAGGAGGACTCAATAAATTTCCAGAACACACACACACACACACACACACACACACACACACACACACACACACACACACACACACACACACACACACACACACACACACACACACACACACACACACACACACACACACACACACACACACACACACACACACACACACACACACACGCGCGCGCGACAACGTCACACACACAAATAGACATAGAGCGACAACGTCGCGCGCGATGAAAAATAGCTCAAAATGTCACTCCGTGTAGATCAAAGTAGCTCATTTGGCTCAGTCAACCAACTTGTTTTATATTTGAAAACACCCAAAAATTGGTTAAAATGTGTTCAAATCTATTTTTTTTGTGTTTGGTATTAATCTTGCTTGTGAACAAACTGGATAATTCGATTATTTCGAATAAAGCAAAAATGTCACGCGAGACGAGTAGCTCGAGTCGAGGAGACGAGTAGTTTGCAAAATTGAGCTACTTTTTGTCGCGCGCGACGTTGTCGCTGTATGTCTATTTGAACGGATAGAGTTAACGGTCATTTTCCCCGCGCTGTGTGTGTGTGTCGAGACCAGTGTTGTTAATTGTCGACATGTTTTTATGATATTCGCAGTAAGCGGGTGTCAAAATCATTTTTTGATCATGATATTCATGTTTACCATGACACGACTTTCCAAAAGCGACAATCATTTGTGCAATAACAATCAATGCTTTTGCGATGATATGATTGCAAAAAATGTAGATTGAATGTCATTTGACATTTTTCATGAGACGCCAGAACTGCTTAATCGTGCATTTATCGATACTTAGCCATTAGACCACTTGATATTTTCACTCAGTCAACCCGGAAAATGGTGTTTTCTTACAGGAGTATAGAAATTCACGCGAAAACACGAAAAAGGACCCATTTTCGATGAAGATCTAGTTCACTTGAGGTATGGGAAAATCAAAAATTAAAATGATTGTAGCAGAAAAATATCATCGTGCCAAATGATATTGTTTTCCGTGATTGTCAAATAAATGCGTGGATCTAGAATGCGATGCTTCAAAAAGTATCATTTTGTAAAATTGTATGTCGACGACTATCACCGTTCGCAACACTGGACGAGAGTGGAAATAGATGGGCAAGAAGAGCGTGAATCATAAGGTTCGCTCGCTCCCATTAGTGAGCGGCCGCTCGCCGCTCTTCATTCCAGAAAAATATGATTCGCCCGCTCGCATAAAAAAATATAAAAAAAACTTGTTTGAAACTAGTTGCCCTGAGACAAAAATAAATAAAAATTTATAATACTGTCGGACTTATGTAAATAGCTGCTTGTAAAAACAGTAAATATTCTTATTGTAGTTAAGTAAAACTAAAACTCAAATTAACATAAAAAACATCACAAGCAACTGTCGTCGACCCACACTGCCTATTCACAACACACGTATAAAACTTCGTAGAGCGCGAGCTCATCGTATGTGCAAAACACACAGAGAAAAACAGCCTGGCTTGCAAGAGCACTGCTTATCCAAAATACGTAGCGAGAAGATCAGGGTAGCTCGCGAGCGCACTGCCTATCCAAAATCCATGCATAAAAAAAACAGCCTAGCTCGCGAGCGCGCTGCCCATCCAAAATACATACTGAGAAGAACAAGGTAGCTCGCGAGCGCCCCTTTTCTTCTCACTACGTATTTTGTCCAGGCAGCGCGCTCGCGAGCTAGCTTAATCCTCTCACTATGCATGTTGGCGCTCGCGAGCTAGGCTGTTTTTTATGAATGGATTTTGGACCAACAGGTCGCTCATGAGCTACCCTGATCTTCTCGCTACGTATTTTGGATGGGCAGGGCGCTCACGAGCTAGGCTGTTTTTTATGCATGGATTTTGGATAGGCAGTGCGCTCGCGAGCTAGGCTGTTTTTTTATGCATGGATTTTGGATAGGCAGTGCGCTCGCGAGCTAGGCTGTTTTTTTATGCATGGATTTTAAGCATCCAGGCCGCTCGCGAGCTACCCTGATCTTCTCGCTACATATTTTTGATAGACAGTGCGATAGCGTGCTAGGTTGTAGAGCCGCTGATAAACAGCTGATTTAAAAAAGCAAGGTATATTTCGACGTACACAAAATGGATTTATAGTAGTTATAATAATTATCACCCAACCTGAATTGTTTCGCTGTGTTAGCTGTAGGAAACAAGTTATTACGATAAATAATATAAGTTGTTTTGTAATAAAAAAAGGGTTTTAATTGCCTCACGCTATGTTTTTTTTTTATACAGGAGGACGGCTTTGCCTTATTGCTTAAATACTCACTGTTATAATGATTTTTGTAACATTCGTTCACAGAGTGACATTTTGTTTTTTCTTCCTGCCTGATTATAGCCATTGTCTAAATAGCTCATTATTTCATTTATGAACAAATGCCACGGATGAAAAAAATGAGGAGCACAATTAATAAGATGAAAACTCATTAGTGGTTGTTGTGCTCCCATCGAAGATGTAAAATATGTGTATTTTGTGTATTGATTTTTTCTCACCATTAACTATATACTCTATTATTCGAGAACAATCAGCATTAATTAAGCAATACCTCACGAAAGATATTACCTATATATCCTGTCCAATTGCTAATATATGGCTAGCGCGAGCGGACGAATCACCGCTCGCTCGTGATTCGCAGTAAGCAAAAGAGCCAGCTCGCTCGAATCGTCGCAAATAATCATTTTGCCCATGTCTAGTCGAGACCCGAAAACTCGAGACCGATTGCGACACATTAAAAAAATATATATAGCTTTAGGGAATAAGATGGGGTAGAAAATATAATAAAAGATGACGAGACAAAGGTAGAAATATTAACGGAAATCATAACCGAATAAACAGATACTCAAGATGTATATTAAAATCAGGCGAAAATGTCGGAACTGTCAAAACAAATGTCAGGCGAAAAAAGAGGGGAATCGGGAAACGACAGGACGCGGAACAACGTGGATTCAATCGAGTGGTGGAACTCACAACGGATACAACGAGTAATAAAGGATTGGTATTAAAAAAAACTATATTTCAATGGAAGATTCATTCGACGATCACGACAATTGCCACTTACACTGTGCTACATGATGCTTAGAAGGTCGTTGAAGCATCAAACATGTTCAAAGCAACACACATTAGATTAGTGTTAGATGTTCTCCTACGCTTGTTGTTGGCACGGTATAGACCACATGCGTTCTAGACAGAAAGTAATGTTTGTAAACATCGATCTGTCAAGAGCAGACCAACCTAACTCCCACTTTACCCGACAGATGGCGTACTAAATACACAGAAAGGGACGACAGGGTTAGCTTGTGCGACACCTAGATCTCCCAAAATAGGACCAATCAGGAAGCAGTTCAACCAGGGTCAAGTTCGCACAGCTGATCGAGAACAGGGCGCCATCGCTAACCAAAAATTAGTAGCAAATTAGAACGCGGAAAGACAGCACCAATTTTAAAACTGCTTGAATAAACAACAGTTTGTAAAATTATCTTTACCGTTTGCGACTCAACTAACCGAGTGATACACACGTAGCAACACTTGTTTTAAATAGGCTTCTTCACCCTCAATTGGCACGGGCATCGAATGGTCTCATCAGCAGCGGAACGAAATAAAATAAACCATCAATATACCGATAACACTTTGAATCCCAAGCCAGCTTCTCCCGCATCGTCTCAAAGTCACCCACTAATTACAATACACAACCGCAATGCACATATATGAATCAACGCATACACCACAACACCCAATCAGCCGGCGGCTGAAGCTCAAGTATGGCAAGACAAGATGAAGAAGCGGACGAAAAAATCGGCGCCAATATTTTTGAATTTTTGACCTTTTTTGGCTCCGCTGCCTAAAATAGTTCGTCCATTTCGCCAACAGAGGGCGCCAAACCTGCGCAGGATTCGCTGAAGTCCCAGGCGCGGGAAACGGGCCAAAATCTGCGCTGGCTAGCAGCGATATATATATATATATATATATATATATATATATATATATATATATATATATATATATATATATATATATATATATATATATATGTGTATGTATATGTATATATATGTATATATATATATGTGTGTGTGTGTGTGTGTGTGTGTGTGTGTGTGTGTGTGTGTGTGTGTGTGTGTGTGTGTGTGTGTGTGTGTGTGTGTGTGTGTGTGTGTGTGTGTGTGTGTGTGTGTGTGTGTGTGTGTGTGTGTGTGTGTGTGTGTGTGTGTGTGTGTGTGTGTGTGTGTGTGTGTGTGTGTGTGTGTGTGTGTGTGTGTGTGTGTGTGTGTGTGTGTGTGTGTGTGTGTGTGTGTGTGTGTGTGTGTGTGTGTGTGTGTGTGTGTGTGTGTGTGTGTGTGGAGTATGTGTGTGTATTGATATTTTTTTAAAGAGCAAAAAATAATTGTGTTTATTCATACACTAAAGTACATCGATTGATTCAATTGAGTTGACGAAATCTTAACTAGGTTTCCTGCCTGTTGGTGTTTACACTAGGGGTTTGAACTTACAGTTCAAGCCTTTCTCTTTTTTTTTTTTTTTGAAAGGGAAGAAAATAAATGTTTTTCTTAATGACAGCACAGAGTGGCTCTATGTAAGTGAAGCTTTTAGCTACTGTGAGGATATAATCCAAAATGAATGAAATTGATAGGAGAAGAATATTTACAAAAGCTTACTATACTAACTGCCCTAACTTAACCTAACTTTTGCCTAATTTTACGTTGTATCGACACAAAAGCGCGTACTCATGCATACACATCCCATCCTGCAGGGGACCCGACAAAACACACCATGTGCATTTTGTCCAATCCTACACAAGACGAAGGATACATAGCACGTGCAAGCGTCATCGTGTAGATACAGCTTTCACCTTAATTGCGAACTAGGGTACTAAAATAAGTTCCTTATACTTTCCGAATCCGAATTCATACAGGTCTGTCGAAGTCGATCTAGCATATCCTGGATTTTTCCATTAACATGGGCAAACCAGTTTGTGCATGCAGTTCTGTGGTGGGGTACCGATTTGGCAAGTTCAAAATTAATTTCAAAAACCTGTTTTGAATTGATTGTAACGATTTTAAATTTAAATTTGAACATTTATACCAAACGTTACATCCATAGGTTATCGATGGCAAAACAATCTGACTGTAAATAATCATTTAGTTTTCCAGTGACAAACTTGATTTGCGCTTGATGAGAGGGGATAGACTAGTGATGTGGTGTATGGAGCGCACCCACGACTCCGATCCAACTCCGACTATTGTTAGTTCGATTCCGACTCCGGCAAAATGGAACCACTAGATCCGCCCGGAGTCGGAGTCGTTCGGAGTCGTCCGGAGTCGACCGGAGTCGTCCAGAGTCGACGACTCCGAACGACTCTGAACGACTCCGGACGACTCCGACTCCGGGCGACTCCGGGTGACTCCGGACGACTCGGAATGACTCCGAACGACTCCGAACCACTCCGAACGACTCCGAACGACTCCGAACGACTCCGAACGACTCCGGACGATTCCGACTCCGAGCGACTCCGGGCGACTCCACACGACTCCGGACGATTCCGAACGACTCCGGATATTGCAGCGCGGACCTACGAGGCGCGGAGTCGATTCCGAATTTACCGGAGTCGGATCGGAGTCGACTCCGGATTTTTGCTAACTTTACCCATTACTAGTATAGACTCTTTAACATCCAGGTTGCCTTGACTTTTATGTTTTGGACTTGATGTTTAAAGCAGAGCCGCTGATCAAAAACAACGCCTAGATATCGTGCGGTGCTTGTCCATGGAATGTTGCACCCATTTTAATATTTCCAGCCTTACGCTCTATTGTGGAAGTTCTGGTGCCAGTTCTGTATGGGACTATTAGGGTTTGAATTTGGTTGGAGTTTATGTTGATTTTCCAGTCGTTCAGATACTTGATAAACGTGTCAAGGCCTCTCTGAAGTCCGATACCAACGTGTCGTAAGGTCCTGCTTGAGCACAAGATGGCAGTGTCATCCGCATACAAGGCCAGATCCGTGCCTGACCTCAGTGAAGGAACACCGGCCGTGTAGTAATTGTACAACAGAGGACCGATAACACTCCCCTGTGGTACACCTGCACAGTTTGAATATGAATCGGATTTTTCCGAATTCACGTAAACAGCCGATGTTCGTCCACTGAGGTAGTTTTGGACCAAATGAACCAAGTAGGAAGGAAAACCCTGCAGTCTGAGTTTGTAAATGAGACCGTTATGGCAGACGCTATCGAACGCCTTCTCCACGTCTAGAAGGGCTATGCCTGTGGATTTCCCACTTGTTTTGGCATTGCTAACAATCTGCATCACTCGCTGTGACTGCATGGCTGCCGACTGCTGCCTCCTGAACCCAAACTGTGCATCAGGTAGGATGTTGATAGCAGACACGTGGGTCTCTAACCTCGTGTTAATTATCCTTTCGAATACTTTGCTAATGGAACTCAATAAAGAAATAGGACGATAACTCAATCCCGAGCTAGGTCCTTTCCAGGATTCAGCACTGGCACTACTTTAGCAAGTTTCCACATTTTTGGAAAATATCCCAATTCAAGGCACCTGTTAAACACCCTAGTTAGCAAGATGGCAGTGCTGTAACTAACGTGTTTAAGCATAACATTGAATATGCCATCCTGTCCCAGAGCCTTGTAGCTAACACTGTATTTAATGATTTTAAGAACTTCCCCGCAGGTGACACGGTCAATCTCTAAGGTGTTTCTAAGAATGGGGATGGGCTTCCTTTTATCTTTCAAAACCTTTGTCATACGCCAGAAGGGCCTCGAGCATTTTGGGAAGGTACGTACCCTGTTCGCAAACTGTTTGTTTCTAACTTCAATGAGTCTGGCCTCAACCAGTTTAGCTGCTTGTCGGAATGCAGAGTAGAAAGCCCTATCTCCTGTCCTTTGAAACCTTCGCCTGAAAGAGTTTTAAACGCTTATAAAACGCTTTGTCACCGCATCCACTTCTAGAACTTTATCTCGGATGTGTACCAAGGGGACTGAGCGTATCTCGGCTTCCCTCATACAATCAATGATACTGGAGATTGCTGCATCGATATCCTCAACGAATCGAATCGTAACGAGAAAGGGGGAGGCATCGATGTACTCCCCCATGTGGTGTTCAAAACGAAGCCAGTCCGCTTCCCGGTAATTTCGCTGTTGTTGTCTGATGTGTGACCCCGAAGCACTGATGCTCATTGTCACCGGTAGGTGATCAGATGAAAGTCCCGTGATAGTCGTCGGGTCATCAATGCGGTTGGATATATTTGTTAAGAATGTATCTATCGTAGAACTGGAGTTACCTATGTGGTACGTCGGATGAAATGGGAAAGCCAAGGTGTAGGACCCCACCTATAAGTCCTCCCACAATAGCCACCCGTTTTTGTTGGCGCGAACGTTGCCCCATTCCTGATGAAACGCGTTCAAATCTCCAGCTATGATGAATGTAGCTGATCTACGTGTGAGGATACGGATATCACGTTGCAGCATTTGTGTTGAGCCATCAGCGTCACGAGCCTGCTTCGGGCAGTAGACTGAGATGAAATCAATGTTGCCCTCGGCTGATGGCACTTGAATCCCTACTGCCTCAATAAGCTGTGTGTCAGATAGGGAGAGTGTTTTGAATGCTAAAGATCGATGGATAGCAATCAACACTCCTCCTTTAGTCTGATCCATGCGGTCAAGGCGAACTACTGTATGCTCCGGCAGAAAGAAGGATTTTTCTGGTTTCAGATGCGTTTCTGTCAGCGCAAGCAAGTCGACAGCCTCATTTCGAAGGAAGTCTATTAGCTCCAATCGTTTAGGTAGGACAGAGCAAGCATTCCATGTTGCGCACTTGATCATCTTATAGATGACTCGTGATGAATTCGACCATCTTCATAAGAATTTGATCTGGTGGGCACATCTTCGAGATGCGCTTAAATTCCACCCACAGGCGGACAATGTCGCTGAACTGCGATTTTACTTCTTCTTCGCCCTCAGCATCAAGTCGAGATCGAAGATCATTCAGTTTGTCCTGTGCTGGTTGACGGTGGATCTTTCGTGGAGCTGGATGAGGCCCACTGGTGGAGAGGATGGACTGTTGTCCCATGTCACGATGCAGCTCACCCTGCTCTGTCGTTTCCTTCGTCACATCCTCTGAGAGCGGTTGTTGTTGATGCTGCTGCGCATGATGTTGATGTTGTCGCTGTTGCCGCTGGTTTCGTTGACCTTGTTGATGCTGGGGCGGTTGCAGCTGTTGTTGCTGCTGCTGCGGTCATTGCTGTTGTTGCTGCTGTTGCAGCTGGTGCTGCTGCTGCGGCCGTTGTTGCGGCTGTAGCTGCTGCTGCTGCTGCGGCCGTTGCTGCTGCTGGTGAAATTTTGCTGCGGCTGCAGATGTGTCTGGGGCCGATTGACCTGTTGCTGCCGATTCGGACAACCAGGACAGGAGCAAAAATGCTGGCCTGTAGGACGGTGGTTTTGTCCAACCCGGCAAACGGTTGTTCCCATGACGATCTGGTTGGAATTGGCGCAGGAATAAGGCGCTTTGGTATTGGCGCCGTCAAGTTGCGTTTTTGCAGATAAAGTATTCTGGTTGAGCAATTTCTATTGTAAGGACTGTGGTTTCCCTGACAGTTTGCACATGTTTGTTCACCACCCAGTTCTTTATCACTCTGACGGGTCCGGTGATTTCCAGCGCATTTCGCACAACGTGGCGTCATGGCGCAATGTTTTGAGGCATGTCCGAAGTGCAGGCAATTTAGGCATTGCATCACCTCAGATTGTTTGGGCTGGAATCGCTCCCATTTTACATTTGTGTAGTTTAAGTGGGAGATTTTTTGTAGCTCGTCAAGAGATTTAGTGCCTTTTGGGAAGGAGACAACAAATAGTTTGGATGATAAGCCACGACTTTCACCCACTTTCAGCTCACGTACTTGCGATGGCAATAGTTCTAGGTTCCGTAGCATTTCGGAAACATGGTCCTCGGAACCAAATCGAAGTCCTTTCAGCACAACTTGATAGGGTTTGTCTGCCTTAAAGTCATGAGAATAATATTCCCGTTGAAATTTGGCCAGCTTCAATTTGATCACCTGATGATCGGCTCTAGTGGCACATTTAATGCGGCAGGTGTTTCCTGTCGTGCAGATGAAGGATGCATTTATGGTTCCCTTCTGTGTAGCCGAACAAATAGAAGCATAATTTTCTTCATTTAATCCAGACACCACAATGAGTGGGATTTTTTCTTTGCGAGTGATTTGTTCTCCCGTAGTATTTGGCGCATCAACACCATCCATTGCTGTATTGACAGCTCCGTCGTCGGCAAAAGCCTGCGTAATAATCACCGCACCCTTCTTCTTCGAATTCATGGGTGTAGCTTCCAGCAGCTCTCCTTCACGCTTCCTCGCAGGCATGGCTGCACTCTCCTCGTTCGCCCTCGAGAGAGAAAGTGATGCCTCTTTCAGAGAGGCAAGATAATTCGGAGGTTTCTTTATCCTCTTCTTCTGCATACCGCGTTCTGCCTTATACGGCACCATATACCAAATTTTGCATCTATACATGTATTGGCGTGGAACTACCACACACAATACGATCAAACTGTGTTTCACTGGAAATCGTTCTTACAACTGGGATTGTCACGAGCTCAAAAAACACGTCCGAACTGGACAACAGCTCTGTTGCGACTGTGTGTGTATTGATGGTTTATTTTATTTCGTGCCGCTGCTGATGACGCCATTTGATGCCCGTGTCAATAGAGGGTAAAGAAGCCAATTTCAAACAAGCGTAGGAGAACGTCTAAAACTAATCTAATGTGTGTTGCTTTGAACATGTTTGATGCTTCAACGATCTTGTAAGCATCCTGTAGCACGGTTTAACCTATATAGTGACTTTATAGTTTATACTAGTAAACTTTATAGTGACGATTAAAGAAAATTTTTGAATGTGCCAAATTCTGTCTCGAGTTTTCGGGTCTCAATACACACAGCGCAGGGAAAGTGACCGTCCACTCTATCATGTTGCGATCCCCCACCCCGCCCTGTGTCTTAAATGAGAACGCGCTACAAAATAGCTAAACCAGCAATTCCTCCGATAAGGTAGCCGTAATCGATCATGCTGTGTGGGTGGGGAGGGTTGGTGGGGAGTGCGGGCTCGCGTGCGCATGTACATGCATGCGTACGTGGGTGGGTGTGTGTGTATGTGTGTGTGTGTGTGTGTGTGTGTGTGTGTGTGTGTGTGTGTGTGTGTGTGTGTGTGTGTGTGTGTGTGCGTGCGTGCGTGCGTGCGTGCGTGCGTGCGTGCGTGCGTGCGTGCGTGCGTGCGTGCGTGCGTGCGTGCGTGCGTGCGTGCGGAAACCCCAAAACTGTTTTTTTGTGATGCGTACATTTTCAAACGCTGAGGCTACAAAGTACATGGAAGGGAAGGATCATGTCCTGAGGGAAGGATTATGAAAATGATCACGAAAATATATATTTTTTATACAATATTCAATATTTAAGACCCGTTTTTCCTTTATGAAACAATGTTGGTCGTCTTGAGTGTGTGTATGACTCTGACAGTTCCTCTATAAGTTTCCAATGTCATCACTTACTCGTTTTATTTATTTCATTACAACTATTAGAGTTAAATTATCTTATTGCTACTTTCGTCCTTCTTAAACCTGTGTTGGGGTAAGAGGTGAGACTTATCATCATTATCATTTTTTTCCTATGTTATTGTTTTAACCCATTTTCTTTTTTATTTATCATGAAAATTCTGCGGAATAAAAATGAAACGTATAAAAATAAGTACAGGCGGTCCCCGAGATACACGGTTAATTGGGACCGAAACCGGCCGCAGAATACCGCGTATCTCGAATTTCCGCGTAAGTCGAATCTCGTAATTTCCAGCCAAAATATCACTAATTTTCGTATAATTTTGCAATCAGATGGTGGTTTTAGCCACCCAATCAATTTTTTGATATTATTCGAGCTTCAAAATGTCAAAATAAAATAAAATAAAAATAAAAAAAACCGCGTATCTCCGATTCCGCGTATAAGAGGTAGTGTGTATCTCGAGGACCGCCTGTACTCCAAACTTCTATCGCTTGGTAAATAATAGGTTTCATTTATTTGAAGGATTTAGACACCTGTTACACGTGAAAGATAATAAAGAGAATATTTTAAGATGGAACGAAACAAAATAAAGTATTGCTAAGATGCATAATGCGGTCCATCAAAATAATTCTGAACCCGTAATCTATAATGAAAAATAATACAAAACAACTCTCTCTCTCTCTCTCTCTCTCTCTCTCTCTCTCTCTCTCTCTCCCTCTCTCTCTTTCTCTCTCTCTCTCTCGCTCTCTCTCTCTCTCTCTCTTGTTGGCCTGCTCACAATAGACCACATCGATGTGACATGGCTCAGTTAACAATAATTCACCAGGATGGTCGGTTCCTGGCTGCAGCCTCCCATCCATGCAAACACCCGATCTCCGTCAGGTCTCGCTTCACCTGGCCCAGCATTCGAGTTGCTCCCCTGCGCCTTATGCCGAACTGGGGATCGCTGTCAAACACTTTTATGGTGGGGCATTTTTCCGGCATCCTAATGACATGGCCCAGCCATCGTATCCAACCAGCCTTCGCTACCGTCAGGATGCTCGGTCCGCCGTACAGCTCAGCAAGCTGATGGTTCATCCTTCTCCTCCTCGCTCCATGCTCGAACACAGCGCCAAAGATGGTCCGGAGGATGCGTCGCTCAAACACAACCAGAGCGTTTGCATTCTCCGCTCCGATGATCCAGGATTCGTGTCCGTAAAGGACCACCGAGCGAATCAGTGTGCGATATATCTCACATTTCGTGCGGGCTCGAAGTCTTCTGGATCTCAGCAGTCGGTGAAGCCCGTAGTATTCACGATTCCCCTGCACAATGCGTCTCCGGATTTCGCTGCTGATGTCGTTGTCCGAAGTAACGACCGTCCCGAGATAGCAAAACTCATTTACCACCTCGAGACTGTCGCCGTCAACTAATAGACTGCTTCACAGATGGTCTGAGTCACCGACAAGCAGGTACTTTGTCTTCGTCGCAATCATTCTCAATCCAATTCTTGCTGCTTCGCGTTTGAGTCGGGAGTACGCCTCATACACCTTCGCTGTTGTCCTACCGATGATGTCGATGTCATCCGCGAAACCAAGAAATTGGACAGACCGGTAGAGGATCGTGCCACGGATGTCGTTGTCTAGCCCCGCGCCTTGAATGACACCTTCCAGGGCGATGTTGAAGAGCAGACAGGACAGTCCGTCACCTTGCCTCAGACCCCTGTGAGATTCGAACGATTCCGACGTCAAGTTCGGTAATCTCACCTTGCACTGCACCCCGTTCATGGTGGCCTCTTACAACCGGATCAACTTCCCAGGGAAATGGTACCGCTGCATGATGTTCCAGAGCTCATTCCGGTATATGGTGTCGTAGGCCACCTTGAAGTCAATGAACAGGTGGTGTGTTACAGGATTTTCCATTCTAATTAACAACTGTCCACAGTCTACTAGCAATCCATGATTTGAAAAACACGATTGTCTACCACTTACAAACAAGTCAAGCCGTTATTGGTACGCTGTCCATTTCAATTTCACAATTGTCGTCTTCGAAAACATACGTCAGATGCGCACGGGTTGTTTTGGTTTTGGCTGGAACGTGTATCACTTGTCGGTAAGAATTGAACCATGCTGTAAACAGGTCTTGATTGAATATGAGAATATGGGAAAGTTGAGCAATGTGGACATGCTAAGCAGTTTTATCAATTGGTTTTAGTTATTCTTGGAGCGTTACCTCTCCCCTAGCCTCCAGTTTCGTCGTAGGACCTACGCTCACTGGCCTTTTAGAGTCATGCAGCGAGCCAAGACGGAAGAAGCCACCGCAGCCCTTCGGGAAGAGACATACGCTGGGGGGAAGTCGCTCCTGACATGGAGAACAGACGCTCCCAGGTAGAGTCATGAAGATCAAATTATCTACCCCCCCCCCCCCTCTCAATTTAGCCATGCAACCCATCCGCCCAAAGGGTTGGGTTTCCCCGTATACCTTAGCTTGGATAATTGAGAGACGTGTTAACGTTCTTTACGACGGGAACGTATTAAGTAGGAATAGGAGGAGGAGAGTCTATGTTAACCTTCTAGATTGCTACAAAACTACCATCAGAAAAAAACTTCCCCTATCGCTTCCGCTCAACGTCGAGCAAGGGTTTGAGCGATAGGCTCCCTGGAACCCATCTTGAACCTTATTTCCTTCGAGCCACTTCAGATTGGTTGGTTGGGAGGACAGTATAAAATTATGCACCCACAATGTGTATGCTAAATTGAGCTACTCGTCTCGCGCGAAATTGTCACTCTATGTCTATTTGAACGATAGGGCCAAGGATACTGCCTTGGTGTAGATTTAAATATGACAGAATACAGATAGAGAAGATTTAGAATGACAATCATACTTAAACATGTTGGCGTGAAATAATGTTGATTATTTTGTATTGCTCACGGCACCAAATTTTACGGTTGGCCTAAATCCACAGTAAAGAAAACTTGGCCAATTTACATAAGATTAGATCGTCCTTCGCGCCCAATCAAGTGTAGTTACTTACCAGATTTTTCCATGGTTACTTTCCCGAATGATCTTTCTGTTGGAGATGTGTTGTCCAAATAATTTTTGTATCTTTTTAAGCATGTGACAAATACATCGAGCACTCCAATTTCTCGGTACACATCAATGAAAATACTATTATGTCTGAAAAATATTAAATAAATCATCATGCGAACACGTTTTGTTGTTTGTTTTTTTATGTTGATTTGCTAACACATACCGCAGAAGACGCAGAAATAAACCAATGCACACAATACTAGTTTTTAAATCTTGATTTGTTTTCAAAATAATTGATAAAGCTATCAGCTCTTTGCGAGGAATGTAGTTTAGTTGAAACACTATGTAATCGATCAGTTCAAAGAACTTGTCTTGCACTATTCTCGATTTGAGATGCATTTTCTCCGCAAATAAACATAACGTGTTTTGAGACTCGACCATAAAATAGTTCACATCATCACTTTTATAAATATCTGCAATTGCATCAATTATTACTCCACAAACGACTTCGTGGTCTGAATGTAAAAAAACAGTTTGCAGAGCCGTAAACGCATGAATATTTCGTAAGCAAGCCGTTTTAGATGACCTTTCTGGCACGCGAAATTTCTGCATCTGAAACTGAGCATCCGAAAAATCTATCATATGCAGGGATTGGCAATGAGCAGATCCACAATAGCACAATGAGACTATCATTTCTATAAGCCTTTTAAACATTTTTATTCTCATTCCGGATTCCATCTTTTCATGGATTTGAATGTCGAGGCTTAACCTGGAAAGGAATAAAAAACATTTAATATGTAAAATTTACATTTAAATTTGAATTCATTGATCAAATCATTACTTTATTAGGCAATCTACGAGCAACATGTATCCCTGACATTCTTTAAAATCATCCAACAACTTCTGTGAATATCGCGATGACTGCTGCAAAAATCCACAAATAGATAGTACCATTTCAATTCTTTCAATGGGTTTTGATGATATTGACCGTTGGACGTTGTCAACACAGAGCGCTATGCATCCTTTAGCTGCGAAGATGAAACGATTTTTCATTATAAGAATAAATCAATGAATGTTATAACAACAACAAACAATAATAATAACAACAATTATCATGAATCGTGCACAAATCTTACCATGAACATATTCAATAACTGACATAGTTAATCCATGCCGTCCTAACGTATCAAGTACATCGCAGGCTAAAGATCGCCATTGAAGGTTGCATGATCCATACTGTGCAGTCACAGAAGAAAATAACAAACTAAGATCATCCATCCGTATTAATTCTTCGGCTGCCAATGGATGTGTGCAAAGTTTCAACAATGTCTACAAAGGAATATATAAAAACATAAAAATATAACAAACATGACATATTGGTACATTACACATAAAACATTACAAAACATGAAAAGAGATAACGCAGTAATAAATCATCCATGAAATGAATAAATGTTGGTGTTGCGTCCTGTAGCTTTCTTTCTCAGTTCATTGTAGATTAAACATGAATAAATTTTCTTAAACGGTTACTCTTCAAAATGTCCTGCTCTATTTCAGAGCAGCAAATGCTAAAATCACAATCAAACTTTCTTTGGCCGCCGCTGCATTTCTCTCTCGTGCGCATTGATGGATTTAGGGTGGCACTTGCGGGGAGGGATTGTGCTCATGGATCATAATAATACCACGCACAGCACAGTACTGGACTGAAATAACCAATGGGTCGAATCGAAAACCGTAACGACTATTGTGATCGTGTATTTCTGTATGGGTCTCTTAGCAACAAACGATCGTCAAAATATAAACGATAATGCAGCTAACGACAGTCGTTAAGACTGTCGTCTGTAAAATGTCAAATACGAGAAAATTTTCAAGTACTTAAATTGACGATCGTTTACAGCCTAGCGACAGTCGGTAACTGTATCGACAATGATTGAGCTGTCGGTTACTTTAAAAAAATTGTATTTTTTTTTAATTTCTAATTGCGTGAAACAAAATAGAATCTAAAATAAATGAACTGAAAAAAGATTACCTCTTTTGTTTATTTGTTTTTGGTACAGTATCGGACAGAAAGATAGGACCCTTGTTTTTTCAACGCAGCATGCACCCGTTGGGCCAGGTTTATGTGTGGTTTGTATGTGTTGTGTGTGTGTGTGTGTGTGTGTGTGTGTGTGTGTGTGTGTGTGTGTGTGTGTGTGTGTGTGTGTGTGTGTGTGTGTGTGTGTGTGTGTGTGTGTGTGTGTGTGTGTGTGTGTGTGTGTGTGTGTGTGTGTGTGTGTGTGTGTGTGTGTGTGTGTGTGTGTGTGTGTGTGTGTGTGTGAGTGCGCGGGTTTTTGTCTGAAGAAACGTAGCTGGACATGATGTCATATTGCGTTGAAAGTATTCTGATAATGTGAGTTATCATGTGAAAGAGCGTGCGTACACACTTGGATAAAAGCTAAAGTTTGCATCGACAGCAGCGCTTGTTCCTTGGACGAAAACGCAGGTGTGCTGTTTCATGAATGTGATTGCGACAGCGGTGCGAAATGGAAACGCGCACAATAGCAAAGAACTCGGCATTCCCTCACAGGTTTTTCTCCAGTGCACGCCATTGAAAGGCCTGCGTGCATCTCTGCGTTGAACGTTGTGTGCGCATGGGAAACTTTGTGCGTACATTGAGCTGGCTCACTCGCTTCCTCATAGATAATTTTTACTCATAGAACTCTCTGGTCACGTTCGAGAGGATTGATGCTCAGAAGGATTGTAGGCCCGTATGTTTGGAAGTACAAAAGAAGAGCCATTATAACGTCAAGCAATAGGAGATGTACGGCGACCTCGCCGTCGTGCAGCGCATTAAGATCGCCAGGCTTCGGTAGGCTGGCCATGTTGTACGCATGGAAACGAACGTACGGGCCGGGTCAACAAGTCTTTTTAGGCCGTCCACAAGGACAAAGCGGGTATGATAGACCTCAATTGTGGAGGTAAGGTGGCGTGGAGATGCGCGACCGTAAGCGAATTCGGACATTCCTGACGCAAGCCAAGACCGCAAAGCTGAAGTAGCGCCCGATAATGAAGTTAGTAAGTATCAACGAGGACTTTCACTGCTGCAATACATAGATACAAAAATTGTTTTTGGGCATGCTCTGTTTGATTATTGGGGACAAGTACTGAGTCAATCGATTCATTTCAAGACGCAATCCGGAGTCGGATGCGAATCTATGCCCGCGTACAGACGACGTCCACGGGTACTTTGCCCGATTCATACTTCACAACGCCCGAATAGAAATGACAGTGCCCAATAGAGAGTTCACGTCGCCCGAAAAAGTATTTCCGGCGACCGATAACGCTTTGACGACGCCCGATTGGTTAGGTAAACCCTGTATGTCTAGGAAAACGATCTCATGGCATCAACTTAAGTTTGTTGTAAAATCATTTGTGTATCAGCAATACGGGCAAACCGAAGTGCCCAGATAGCGAGCATATGCTGGACGAAAAATGAATGCAGCGGCTGGGCATTTTTAAAAAATCGTCTCGAACAGCACGTTTCTAAGCATAGAATTACATCAAAACTGTCTCTTACAGCACGCGGTAAATTGATTCATATTTTAGTTAAATGAAAATTACCAAATACGGAGGGGAATACGAGAAAATTGTAGTTCCTCCACAAAAGCAACTACTATTCGAGATGGGTGAGAAACTGTTCCTTTCTTACTGTGGCACTGTATCCGGTGGTACGATGTCTAGCTCACCCCAGATCAACGAGCGATGTCCAGATCTATCCGAATGGACTATAGTGTTCAGATGACCGAGATGGTATACTACACGTTGATTTCAGACCCGTTCTGAACGACATATTTCACTCATTGGATGCAGTCATAGCGTCAGGAGAAGGAGAGGAGTCAGAAGCCACCGTCGCTATAAAAGTTGTAGCATATTCCTATTCATGGATATCTCGAAAGCATGTAAACGACTATGGATTTACGGCTACTGCGCGGAAAATCCTAGTGGCACCATTGACTGTCCATCGGTACCCAGTATTAATATTGACAATAATAAACCATCCATAGAACGTACGAAAAGGTTAAATTACAGGCGTATCAACACTAACATGCTCTCATTGTTACTTGGTAATATTAACTGGGATTTTTTAAACCGATAACTCATCTGTTAATGATAAAGTTGCTAATGATAGGATGCTATGCTAAGATGTTAATGATAAGATTGCTAAATGGCTCTATCGACTCATCGCCTTTGTTGCATCGAGTCGATATCTATGCACACTTAGGTCTAGAGAAACTCTACGGCTCGCTCAACCCCGTTCCAGTGCTGGTCGGTCTGACCCTATGTTCCGCATGTCGGCTGTCTTCAACACTGTCTCGGATTGCTTCGTCTTCGACATCTCAACTCAGTGCTTCAAGGAACGTCTCCGGCTTTTGCCGTGGCCGCTGTGAATTGCGATGCAAATCTTATTTTTGCTATGTATTTTTTTTTCAATTGAACTGTTACATCTTAATTAGGCCATACGGCCCGTTGAAGATTAAATAAATAATAATAATAATAATAAAGTGCCTGCATTAAATAATGTAACAAGGACTTGTATCGCTAAATATTGTCCTACCTACATTCCTCGGAATCGGAAGATGTGCGCTGTTCTGATTCTCAAGCACGAATGCCGTTTTATTTTGACGTTTACGCCTACGATACTTAAATATCACCCTATGACCGTGAACAAGGTGTTCTTGTTTGTGAGGTGTATTCAGATACAATTTTCGGTTTCAAAACACACTATATTTCTGGACCTATATGAAATCTAAAAGAAAAAATCCATCCCTACCTGGAACAATGTCTTCTAAAGACGAAAAATCATCTTCGTGTAATGTGATCGAACGTACGCGGGGGCCGTCGAGCACTTTGCGGGGAGTCAGTTTTTACTGACATGAGACGAGGTGGAACGAACTGTTCATAGCGGACTGATTGAACCCGGCATTTGATGGTCTAGTTTAGAAGCCTTTCCTTGGGTAGAGGGACATAACTAAACTCTTGAAATAAGTTAGAAGGCGAATTATTACGAAGCGTAACGTCCTATCTTGGCAGCCCGAACTAATCTGATCTGCCGTGATCGTAATTGGTTTTATTTATACTGAAAATAAGTTATCGATTTCATCGTACATTTGGTTTTGGAATGTGTTTTTGTCTCAATTAAATGTTATTGTTATTGGTAACAATTTATAAATTGAAGTGGTGTGAGGTGTTTGTCGATGTGTGCATATGCTGCGGTTTTACTATATTGCGAAAGAAGGTTTCAACTATTGTTGCTAAAGAATGGATGTTTTCCTCGCTGAGCTTGTAAGTTGCCATTCGTTCTCGGTCCATCTAGTTTGCTGTGGTAACGCCTGATTTGACCAGAAACACGCATATTCTGGTGTATTCAGTAAATGTGTCACAATTGTTTTTATATGAACGGTGTGGCCTGAATTCTTCCGGTTGTCTTGTTATGGTATGATCTGATTTGCTAAGTGTGTTGTAATGAATGTGTTGCAATAGTGTGGTTTGGCTTTCCGAGGTGTGTTACAATGAGTCTATAGCTGATAGTGTGGTTTATAATAATTTCTGTATAGCAGAAATGCTATACTCGGATTTAGCGGTAATATGTGATTTCTTTACCAAAATGTTCCAGAGCTAATTCCGTCAACCGAGTAGTGTTAACATTAGACTTGACCTAACTGACTTAAGCCGTGATTCGGTTGATATCCAGATTTCTGACAACTTCTTCTTCGTATCCTTCTTTTTGGCTCAACAACCGTTGTCGGTCAAGGCCTGCCTGTACCACTGCTTGTGGGCTTGGTTTTCAGTGACTTTATTGACACCCCCCCCCCCCCCCCCCATAGCAGGATAGTCAGTACTACGTATGGCGGCACGGTCCATTTGGGGCTTGAACACATGACAGGCATGTGGTTAAGTCATACGAGTTAATGACTGTACTACGAGACCGGCTCTGACATCTACCCATCTGCAAAGACCATTGAAGATGCAATACGTAAAATGAAATGCTCGTACTCTCCTGGGCCAGTTGGCATTCCGTTCGTGGTTTTTAAGCGATGTAGCAGTTTATTCATCGCACCACTTCTACAAATTTTTAAAGTATCTTTGGGCTCTGGCACTTTTCCGGACGTATGGAAATCGTCAACTATGTTCCCAGTGCATAAGAAGGGTGATTAGTGTATCATTGAAAACTATCGTCGCATCACGCCTTGGTTCTTCCCTCGCCGCAGTGTGACCACTAATTTGGTGGAGTTTGTATCTCACTGCCATGCTGCATTCGCTTCGGGAGCCCAGATGGATGTCATCTATACCGACCTTAAGGCTGCCTTTGATCGGGTGAATCATCGCTTGCTGTTGGCGAAGCTTGCTCGTCTTGGATTCTCTACCCCTTTAGTTGAGTGGTTCGAATCTTATCTCACCAATCGTCGATATCGCGTCAAAGTTGATTGTATGACATCTAGGGAATTCGTGAGTTGTTCAGGCGTGCCACAGGGTAGTAACCTTGGACCTTTGCTGTTTTCTCTATTTTTCAATGACGTTACTACTGTAGTAAGGGAATCTGAATGTTTATTGTATGCGGACGATCTTAGACTTTTTTTTCCTGTGAGGTGTTTTGGTGATTGTCTTGTCCTGCAAGCATCGATCGACTCTTTTTCTGACTGGTGTCTGAACAACGACCTACAAATTTCTGTTGATAAATGTTTGTCCATGTCGTTTCACCGTTCTAATTGTCCAATAGTGTTTAACTACTGCATCTCCGGTACACAATTACAACGACACAGTGCAGTAAAAGACTTAGGAGTTACCCTTGACCGTAAACTTGACTTTCATGTGCACCATAACGAAATTATTGATAGAGCGAACAGAATGCTAGGATTTATACGCAGGCAGTCGAGAGAATTCTCCGACCCACATTGTCTTGTCGCACTCTACAAATCACTAGTCAGATCCATCTTAGAATACTCCTCAGTAGTTTGGTGCCCATCGTCGTCGTTATGGTCGAATAAGATTGAGTCAGTGCAGAAAAAATTCACCCGTTTGGTCTTACGGTTCACACCCTGGCGTAACGTAGCAGCAAGACCTAGTTATCATGCCCGGTGTTTAATTTTTGGACTCGAGTCTCTCGCTACTCGTCGCGAAACGGCGCAAATCTTGTTTATGAAAAAAATCATCCTAGGAGAGATAGATTCACCGGACCTTTTAGCTAGAGTTAATTTCCACGTACCTGCTCGTATTTTAAAAAACTTTAGGCTACTAAGAGTTGACCAAACTAGACGTGCATATAGCGATAATGAACCTTTGACTGCGATGGCTTTTAGATTTAATGCACATTATGACTCTTTTGACTGGAATTCCCTAAGTTAACCTGTTTTTCTTGCTGTGATACTCTGTGTTATTTATTTTGTGCTGATGTTACATTGTACCGTGATGCTTTATGTTATTATAAGTTTAGTTTATAAGATCAGTGATAAGGCCAATGATGGCCAATCACTTAACATTTACAAATAAACAAATAAACAAATAAACAAATCACATCCATGTGCGCTGGAGTAAAGATTTTCGAAATTGCTATTCATAAAGCTCTACTAGAAAAAATGCAGCTGGTTATTTAATTTAACCAACATGGTTTTGTTCCCTAGCGCTCTACTACTACAAACTTGTGAAATTTTGTATCATCATGCATGCGCTCCTTTGACTATCGGCTTCAAGTTGATACGCTTTATACCGAACCGAGCGGCCTTTGATAGTGTTAACAACCTGTTACAACGTACAATAGTTCCAGAGGAATCCCACATGGCGTAAACAACTATACTACAGTCTCAACTACACTCTCCAATAATTTATTTATTTACTATCAGAATGTGAGAGGACTTCGCACAAAAATCGCTGACATTCGTATAGCAATCATTGAGTTCGAGTTCGATGTGTTTTTACTGACGGAAACCTGGTTGGACGACACGATACCTTCATCGTTAATCATCGACGAGACATATAACTTGTACCGCTGTGATCGTAATTCGTCTAATAGTTCGTGCTCTCGTGGTGGAGGAGTGCTTATTGCCTGCTCTGCAAAACTCTTTCCATCGATCATCCCGCACACCTTTACATCACTCGAGCTGTTATGGGTTCGCATTCGATTGCGTAGCTCTTCTCTGTACGTCGGCGTAATCTACATACCTCCTGACCGGAGTGGTTCTGCAAGTGTATTCGAATCACTTCATGAGAGTGTGTCGATCCTTTTGGAGAGTATGAATGCTGAGGATCTCATGCTCCTTCTCGGCGATTTTAACATTCCTTATCTCTCGTGGAAAGCTGCACCGAAAAGCAAGCGCCCGATAAATTCTTTATCCCTTACAACGTCCTGTCTAATGCGGCTTGGGGTTCGGACGGGATGAACTCAAATGGGTAATTTCAAACATCGGATGTGAAAAATTTCCGTGGGCGTCAATTAGACCTCGCCTTCGCCAACGATGCTACGGTTCGTAGTTGCACCAGTATTCTCGAGTCTCCTTATGCGCTTCTCACAATTGATCGTTATCACCCGGCAATGGAATTGTCCCTATCGATTCCCGATACGATCCCGATAATGACACCTCGTGCTTCGTCTAATTCTTCATTACACCGTTTCAACTTAACGAATGGATTTCTTCAACTTCAGCCAAATCATTGAAAGCACGGACTGGGCATGTATCGAAGAAAATAGTGATATTGATGTAGTAGTAAATAAGTTTACCAATATTATCAATTCCTCCTTCCCCCTGTATTGTCCTCTCCTTTCTCCCCCTCCCTATCCTGCGTGGTCTAATCGAACCTTGAGAGCACTTAGAGCAGATAAAAATCGTAAACTACGTTTATATCGGCGACTTCATATTGTTTGCGTATATACAAATATACAGCTAGTGCGTATCGCTCTTATAACCGGTGACGTCACAACGCATTCTTAATTAGGCTCCAAGATCGCTTCTCGATGCATCCGAGAGCTTTTTGGCGGTACTGCAATGCCCTAAACTAATACTAAACCCTAAACCCTGAAACCCCTGCAAACCCTAATACTATACCTTCCCTACTTTCCTTGGACGGCGAGTCTGCCAGTTCTCCCGCTGACCAATGTAATTTGTTTGCAAAACACTTCGCAAGCGTATTCGTTGACCCAACTATTTATTTATTAATTTTACATAACTGCTGTATGAATTGAATTCTTAACAACATAACTATTAACTAAACTTATTAAATATTTGCTCGGAGGATGGATCGGAAGGGTGGTAAGGAGAGGTGATGGTCAAACAGGTGTGCGCAGGAATTAAACAATCTCACAGCACGTAATAAAGGGTCATTTAAACCAACTGAAGTGCGTCGATTTGGAACAAATAAAGGAGCAGGAGGGCGTAAGGAACGAATTGGAACATAGAAATGCAGGGATGAAAGAATGATATGTGAATCCACAGCATTAGATATGAGCGAGGCAACAAACATTATATGGGAAATGTGACGGCGTTTCTCCAATAAGTCCAGACCCAACAGCTGGCATCTTTGCTCATAGTCCGGTAGGGTATCTGACGTGAAGCCGGGCATTTTGCTGACAATATACCAAGTAAATGATCTCTGCACTCTTTCTATGCGGTCAATCGATGTAAATGAGGTGGGACACCAAACAACAACACAGTATTCCAAAATCGGTCTTACTAACGAACAATATAACGCTTTTAAACACAGAGGGTCGGTTATGCGAATTGTAAACCGTTTTATCATACCGATTGTTTTACGAGCCTTAATAACGGTAACGTCAATGTGATCGAGGAATGGTAACCTGCTATCGAAAGTTACACCAAGATCTTTTACCGAGAGTACACGATTTATTGCTATACCCTCGAAGTTATAAGCAGTCGTAACGGGACAACGTGAACGACTGAAGGACATGCCATGACATTTTTCGGGGCATATAACTAGCTGGTTCGATGAGCACCATGATGCAAATCGGTTGAGGGTGTTTTGGAGCGATACGCAGTCACCAACAGACGATATAGATTTAAAAATCTTTAAGTCATCTGCATAACAAATAAAACAATCGTGTGGAATGACTGAGTTAACATCATTAATAAATAAAACGAACAATAAAAGACTCAACACGCTACCTTGAGGCACTCCCGATTTGGACGAAAAGGATTTGGAAAAACAGGAGTTTAGTTTAACACGAAAAGAGCGATTGCTGAGAAACGAATCAAGCCAACGAATGTGTTAGTCAATGAAACCCATTTTGGATAGCTTCGCAAGAAGGATAGTGTGAGGAATACGGTCAAAGGCTGCTTTAAAGTCAGTATAAATGATATCAACCTGAGAACCGCTGTCTAAACTAGAGGTGATAACGGAAGTCAAGGAAATAAGGTTTGTCTAGGTAGAACGTTTAGGAAAGTAACCGTGTTGCTGAGGTATAATGCAGTTTCTTGCAATAAAGAGGATATGTGAGTGGACTATAGATTCAAATATTTTGGAGCTTGCACAGAGGATGCTGATTCCACGACAATTGGTAGCGTTTGCACGATTACCTTTCTTATGGATAAGAGTAATATGAGCTAATTTCCATGTGTCCGGGAATGAACATGATTTAATGGATATACGGTACAGTTTTAATAGGAGAGAACCGAGCACAGTATTGCATTTCTTATATACTGCTGCTGGAATGCCATCTGGACCAGGATTATATGACTGTTTCAGATTTTTTATTGCTTGTAAAACTGTGCTAAGGTGTAAGCTTAGATTACTGTCATTGATTACATCGGTGGGAGTGTTATGAGTACTATTAGAGATTGATACTTTGGTTTTGGTTGATTCAGCATACACACTTGAAAAATGTTCAGCTAGAAGGTTGCAGCAGCCGTCAGTACCGGATGCAGAGAGATTGCCAAGAGTCAGATGAGAAGGGATATCATTAGATTTACGACGTTTATCAGCATATCCCCAAAAGGCTTTAGGATGAATTTTAAACTGTGCTTGCACTCGGTGGACGTAAGATCTAAAGCAAGCCCTGTTATATATGCGATATGCATTAGAGGCGTATTTGAATATGCGCTTATGATGAGGATCTCGCGCTTATGATGCGCTTATGATGAGGAACCTTGTCTTTGTCGGATGGCCACACCCATACACCATCAAATATCATTCCTTCTTTTAATGTCGCAATAGATGAGGATGTTATTGCTATGGCTATATCTAAGCTCAAGCTCTCTTTCTCTCCAGGTCTCGATGGTATTCCTTCAACTGTGATTAAAAAATGCGTATTGATTTTTGTTCCATTACTATATCTTTTATTTAGAAAGTCGTTAAATTCCTGTTCCTTTCCAATGTTATGGAAATGTGCATGGCTAGTGTCTGTACATAATAAAGGTGAAATAACTAATGCCAAAATTATCGCGGGGTGTCACTAATACTGCCGTCCAACACAAAGAGACTGGACCATAAAAAATCAGCTTCGGGCTGGTTGCAATAGTGTCATTACTAACCGGCTTTTTGCTGAACTCTATCTGATCGCATATTCACAGACGGTACAAAACGGTTCCTCTGACTGTGGAATCTATTCCAGCATCGACAATAGCGCCATCCGACTAGCAGACCATACCTCAATATTCACCGCAAAAGTAATTGCCCTGGTTATTGCTGCTGATGAAGGCCTACACAGAGACAAACTTAACGTGATATTCACTGGCAGTGCAACTGTTCGTTAAGTATCCGGTCAACCGTATGCCGTTGAAAAATGTTGCGTCCATCCCTAGATTCAACCGCACGTGCACAAAACGTAAAGAGGAACTACTGCTACCATGTGCCATTTATCGCTATATTCTCACCAAGGATGTTTATGACATGCATGTATGCTTCAGCATTTAAACCCTTTTTCTTATTATAAGTAGTGGTGATAAATAGTTGTCATATATCAATGAGTATGAAAAAAGTTTAAAGATAAGAAATGATATTGATTATTTGTTAGTTTACTCCAATTTGATTGTATTTTCTTTGTGATCAACATGGCAAAGGATTTCTTAAGCTAGTGTAGATCGTCTTTAGATTGAGAGAGTGAAATTAACTCGTGATACCTTTTGTGCCTCAGTTATATGTAAAGGAGAGCATACAAGGGTATAGCTATGTTCATTTCGGCGCTTCTGTGCACCTTTTGGTGAATCGATAAGATATAGTTAATGTTTTCTTTTTGATGATGAATGAGTTCGAAGATAATGAGTTCGGTTATTTATTTAGACAACCTATTCGACTAGCTACATGACGGTGTTATTTAGAATAGTACTAAGTTACGACAAATATAAATTATTCCATATGGCCTGATGGCAGAAAGCTGGTCCCTGTCCAGGCTAGACGTGATTCTATTCCCTCCAGGAACATATACCAACCAGTGATTAACTATCCAGCTTTCGGGTGGTACGAATAAGTCTTGCAATCATTTATATATAACGTCAGCATGACTGCGTACGACAGTTTTTGGCGAGAAAAAAGATTACAAATTATTTATTTGTTACAATATAAATAGGAAGAAAGTACAATGCTGTGCGGTCCCGCGATACAGTCATCAATTCGTACGACCTAATAACATGTCTGTGATGGGTTCAAACCTCATACGGGCTTTTCTGTTTTTCCAAAATTGTATTGTTTTATTCCACTCTTGCTTATTATCATCCCATCGTGGATCCGACTGACACGATTGACAGATCGTTTACCAACCACAACCGTGTTGAAAGAAACGCCACACTTCTTACGTTTATACATTACAATCATTAAACAAAAATGATAAATGATTTAAATAAAGTGGCCTCAAACGGAAGTTCTGATCAATTTATTACTCGTGTTTTTCGAAATTCCCACATACATCGGTCAAAATGAGGCATCGAAAAGATATCGGTTCATGTATTCGGTGAAACAAATTAATTAAACAGAAATAAAATATTGACTATTACAATAAATAAGCATTGTGCATACAACTAATTGTAAAACTAAAACATGTTAAATGACTCATAATTGTAATAAAATAGGTTTTTCATGATTTAAAACAATTTAAATCGTATTTATTCCTATTTATCTAAATTCGGCTTTAGAGAAAGGTATATAAGAGACAACCGTAAACCTAATAATAATAAAAACTAATTTTATAGAAGTTTGAAAATTTACTAAATTCTTATTTTGACTTATTTTGACGATTAGTAAAAATCGGTATCTTGATGGCATAATATAGGCATATTATAGTATTATGGAGACATACTACAGCCATAATGTGTACACTTCCCCGAATTGCTATAGCATCAAAATTAAACAACTTGGGGTTGGAGTGAATGAAAGACTGCACTTGAATTATTGTATTGAGGATTTCAATAAGGTGCACCAAATCTATAATTATTATTATTATTATTATTATTATTATTTATTTAATCTTCAACGGGCCGTATGGCCTAATTAAGATGTAACAGTTCAATTGAGAAAAAAAAAATACATAGCAAAAATAAGATTTACATCGCAATTCACTGCGGCCACGGCAAAAGCCGGAGACGTTCCTTGAAGCACTGAGTTGAGATATCGAAGTCGAAGCAATCCGAGACAGTGTTGAAGACAGCCGACATGCGGAACATAGGGTCAGACCGACCAGCACTGGAACGGGGTTGAGCGAGCCGTAGAGTTTCTCTAGACCTAAGTGTTCGGGATGGTGCATAGATATCGACTCGATGCAACAAAGGCGATGAGTCGATAGAGCCATTTAGCAATCCAGCGATGAAAGAGCACTGTGCATTGCGTCTTCTAACCGAAAGAGGTTCAAGGCCTAGAAGACGGCACCGCGCAGCATACGGAGGAAGATTATTGCGATCCTGCCAGGGAAGTAGGCGTAGGGCATATCTCGTGAGCTTACGTTGAATCGCCTCAAGTCGAGCAATTGAAGAAGCGGTAGTTGGGCTCCAGACTACGCACGAATATTCCAGAACCGAACGAACGATGCAGTTGTACACAGCTTTAATGCACATGGGGTTACGGAATTCATTAGTTGTCCGGATAACCACGCCAAGTAATTGATTTCCTCTGGCTACAACGTCATCGATATGCTGTTTAAAGTTCAAACTAGAGTCAAGCAGAACGCCCAGGTCTTTGGCATGATTCTGTCGATTAACTGCAGTGCCGTCCATGAAGTAGGTCCCAGTCACTGGGCTCCTGCATCGACTAAAAGACACACAGTAGCATTTCTCGATGCAGATAGTCAGTCCATTACGCTTGCACCACGAACAGAAAATTTCGATGCAGTCTTGCAGGAATGTACAATCGCCTGTGTTGTGAATAGGCGAGAAAATTTTTGCGTCGTCGGCAAACAGACTGATACTGTCGGGAGGTAAAGCCAGGGTAACATCGTTGATAAACAATATGAAGAGAAGCGGGCCAATATTGCTTCCTTGTGGCACACCCGAGCTGCTGACTATTTCTTTGGACATGTGCTTATCAATTTTCACGGTGTATGTGCGATTAGTTAGGTAAGACTTAAGCCACTGTACGAGCGAGCTGGGAACTCCTAGCTTGTCGAGTTTAGCGAGAAGAATTGCGTGCGGAAGAGAGTCGAATGCTGCTTTCAGATCTGTATAAATTGCATCGACTTGAGCTCCGGCATCAATTTGATTAGTGCAATAGGTTACAAATTCAACCAGGTTCGTGGTAGTCGACTTTTTTGGCACGAATCCATGTTGATACGGGCTTAGGTAGCTGCGGCATGCATGTAGCAGATGTTTGTATATCACTAGTTCGAACACCTTGGCAATGGCACACAAAGATGTAATACCCCGGTAGTTGATGGCATCTGTCCTGTCGCCCTTTTTGTAAATAGGAACCATCCAAGATTTCCTCCATGTTTTGGGAAAGTAGCCATTGGCTAGCGATGCATTGAACAATTTTGCAAGGATAGGTGCTACTGTCGTTTGACAGCGTTTCAGCACGGTAGAAGGAATTCCGTCGGGTCCAGGAGCGAAGGAAGGCTTTAGTTGCGCTAGGGCAGATAAAACGATCTCACTGTCGATGAAAGGAGTGCTCATGTTAATTGCGCCAGCCGGAGTGTTGACGAGAGCAGCATCAATGGTATCGGTATCATTCATGGCCGGTGAAAAGCAATCTGCGAAGCGATCCGCGAAGAGATTGCACATTTCATTAGTGTTGGCACTTGTTGCTCCTTTATACGTAATGGATTTCGGTGTATGCGTAGATTTTGTTTTGCTGTGGTAGAAGCGCCAAAACGAGTCAGGCCACCTGCAGAGGTTACGTTGGATTTTACTCAAATATCTGCGATATCGAAACCTGTTATAGCTGCAGTATAAAGAGTGCGTGTCAAAGTAGATCGAGCGAGATCTTTGGCAGCGGCGCGTTTGGTAGTGACGATAAGCAGCTCTTTTTACACGTTTGAGTCGTTTGAGTGTGCGGTCCGCCCAGGGGGGGTTAGGTTTAGGACGCTGAACTGGGACGCATACAACAAAGGCTTGCAGCATGAAGGACGAGAATGAACATACTGCTTCGTCAAGTGAAATAAAATTGGAACAATGAAAGCTATTGTTAAACATTGAAATCATGTCGTTCAGTTTCACATAGTCAGCTTTAGCAAAGTTATAACGATAAAATGCGGTTGTCGTCGAGATTTGTCGAGTCGTCGAATTGCGTCGGGTCGACGAGTTAATACGTATATTGAAGTCAAACGCCGGGTGATAGGAGTCAAGAGGTACAAGCGGAACAACACTTGGAAAGACAGGCGAACACAATTTAGCTGCAGCATTGTTAGCGTAGAGCAGGTCAAGCATGCGTCCGTGCGAATTATTGATGTGATTAAGTTGCACTAATCCGTTAAATTTAAATCCATCCACAAAGGTGTTGTTGGCCAGTGAGCGCGCAGTTGGTTCATAGTGCGTGATTGATGAGTATGCTGGCGAGGACGAAGGATCAGCTGTGGACCAGCTTATGCTAGGCTGATTGAAATCGCCAATAACAAACAGCAGATCCGAAGGCTTCAGTGTGAGAGTGAAGCCGCTGATACAATCATGTAGAGAGCGAAGAGTCGATATCTCGGAGCTAAGCTGCGGTGGAATGTATACTACCATGATGTACAGATGTGCGTTATTGCAGGTGACGCGCACACAAATATACTCGAGAGAACGATCACGGGAAGGTAATTCTATCGACTCGTATGCGTTAGAAACGGCTAGCAAAACACCACCACCGCGAGAGCTAGAGCCGCTGAGAGAGCGATCACAGCGGTAAACAGAGAAGTTGTTGTTGAAGAGAAGAGCAGATGGAATGTTGTCAACAAGCCAAGTTTCCGTAAGGGCGATAAGGTCGAAGTCAGCCTCCGATACAGCTAGGTGAAATTCTTTTGTTTTAGTGCGCAAACCTCTAACGTTTTGATAATAGCAGCTTAAATACTCAGCGGTAGCGTTGTCATTGTGGTGGTTGGATAAAGCGGGTATACGGTAAGTCAATTGAGCTGCGTTGTCAGAGCATGAGGCTTGGCGTGTTTGTTGCGTGCAATGAGCGGGACTGCGTCTAGTTGAGAAAAAGCGATCGATTGTAGACTGGTGCAGGTGCGGAGATGAAGCGCGGTGGTTTTGGGGCGGTCCAGAAACAAGTGTTGAGTTGGGTGCTTCCAAGGTATCATTCACCGGGGGTGACACTGTTGTGATGATGTTGTTTCAGGATCAGGTGGAGTAGACGTACGTGCTGCTAAACGGTGAGTCGTTGTTGGTGTGCGTGTGGTGTAGCGGTGATCAGTACTAGTAGCTGGTGTGCGTGTTGTAAAACGGTTTCGGGTGGCTATAGGAGATGAGGTTTGGTGGTCGTGTTGACGGGATGGAAAAAACTCACGTACACCGATACCGACTGGCCAAGTGGATGGTGTGAGTGCCGCATCTCGAAGGATAGCCGGGACTCTCACTTTGAATGAAAGCCAATTCATGCTGTCCACACTAACCCCTCTTCTCAGCAGGCAATACGCTATAACGTCATCGGTGGCTAAGCGACGCTTTACAGAAGCGACCACTTGTTCCACAGTGACGGCTGTTGATAAGCGGGATAGGCGGATCCAGATCCTATCTGTGAATGGCTCACGAGGTGCAGCTTGAAGCGGTGATGATAACGGATCGGTTCCCACCAGTTCATGAGGTTGTGTAGGTGCCGGCTGGACGGCAATCGTGGTATTGGTGTATGCGTTTGGCGATGACGCGGCACAAAGGATGTTACCGCGATTGTTTACAATTCTGTTTACACCAGGAGATGCCGAATCCTCGATTACGCGCCTCCGCTTTCTACCCGTAGCCGGTCGAGGATCAGGATTCCGAATGTGAGGCGTGGATGCAGTTTGAAGGAGGGTAAAACCACTGCGAACTTCGGCGACAATAGGCTCAACGAGCTTGCCGATAGCTGCTACAGCTGAGGTGAGGGCGGCTTGGAAACCGACCTGGGCGCCTATTTCTTTTACCGAACGGCAGCGCGGATTTTTAAGAATGTTAGTGCAGCCGATGCAGCTCCAGTGCAGGTCAACATTGGACAATACTGCGTCAATCAGCTCGGGGGGCAATTTGCAACAGCCGCGGTGGAACGTAGCGTCACAATATGCACAGCTGATGATGCAGCCGGTGGCCTCTAGCGGTTCAGCACACGAGAAGCAAATAGCCGCCATCGCGAAATCACGCGTAATCACAGCACAACACTGCTAAGCCGAGCAGGAAAAAACAGCAGGAAACCACAGTTGCGGTGCAACTAAACAATTCGCCAACACGCAACGATGATGTGAAGCAGTTTAATAGTCCGTAGAATAGGCAACAATGCGATGCGACGCAGAAAACACAAGAAATTTACTGAAAAATCACGGAGCGCGACGAAAGTGCGGCCGAACAGTTAAACGTCAAACGTAGTTTTTAATAGCATGCAAATATGGCGTTCCCGCAAGATTTAGAAATGATAATATTTTGGAGAGTAGGATTTGACTATACAATAGATACATTTCTATCCTACTTTTAGTGGCTTCTGAAACTGAGTTATTAGAAAATTATGAAAACAAAGGTTTTTTTTCACCGCACCGAGTCTTCCTCGAGGGTGATGCAGAGACGCACCATGCTCGCAATCAATGCATCAATACTTCGTACGAAATGGTACGGTACGCGTTGGTAACACGCATGGCCAACTTTATGTTTAATATGTTTAATATGTTTATTATTAAACCATCGGGATCTTAAAGATCCTAAATGAATGTACTTAAATTAGTGCTTATAGACTATGTAAGGTACATAAATCAATCTGGGCGTCAATTGGATCTGGTCTTCGCAAACCTTGCCGCAACCAATATTTTGTGCGACTCAATCACACCTCTGCACTCTGTGAATGGTACTTCGGCTCTAGAGAACTTCCTCCCATACGTAACACACTGTAGTATTCCACTTCTCAGTGAGGACTTTCATCATCCTTCATTGGATATGATGATTTATTATCCCGTACAACTATCCCACACCACCAACACACACACTCGCAGTACAGTCAATAGAAATTTCTTCAAAACGAATGTGGAACGTATGAATGCCCTTATTGTGTCGTTTGACCGTAATTTTGACTGCTCCAACTTTTCCACTATCGACGAAGCCACCGATTGCTTTAGCGTTTTTATGCGCTCAGCGATTAATTCCTGCGTTCCTGTTGCTCAACGAAAGCCTGGCCCCGATTGGTCTAATGCATCTTTAAGACGGTTGAAAAAAATAAAATCAAAAGCCTACGCGGATTACAGTAGAACGAGATCATCGCTGCATAAGAGAATTTTTTTCGATGCACTGAACAATTATCGTCGACATAATCGTGTGCTCTACCGCTCCTTCATTCGCCGTACTGAAAGGCAGTTATTTTCTAAGCCGACACGGTTCTGGAGCTTCTGGAACAAACGGCGCAATATAAGAAGTATCCCTCCGTCAATGAGCTACAATGGCCAAACTAGTATCGATACATCCGATATTTGCAACACTCTCGCCAATCGTTTCGCTGATGCATTCACCCTTCCTGTTCACAATCCTAACACACTAGCAGAGGCCACCCGCAATACTCCATCGGATGCTATCGATTTTATTATACCCACAATTGACGAAGCATTAATTGCGCGCACACTCAACGATATAAAACCATCTACATCATCTGGACCTGACAATATTCCCGCATACATATTGAAGCACTGCCGTCAATCACTCGCACCCATTCTTGCCAAAATATTTAATGATTCCCTTATGCGTGGCACGTATCCTGAGTCCTGGAAACACGCGCGAATGATTCCTATCCATAAAAAAGGCAGTCGACTTCATGCTAGTAATTATCGTGGCATTGTATCCCTATGCGCTTGTGCAAAGGTGTTTGAGCTCATTCTATACAATCCGCTACTCACAGCAGTTCAAAACTATATGAGCCCTAGTCAGCATGGATTTCTCCCAAGGAGATCTTCCACCACAAATCTTGCTGAATTTGTTGGCTACTGCTTCGACAACATGGATCGTGGTACTCAAGTTGATGCAGTATATATCGACTTCAGGGCTGCGTTCGATAGTATTTCTCATGATATTCTACTTTCGAAGCTAAAAAAACTCGGTTTCCTCGACTGGCACATCACCTGGCTGCGTTCATATTTAACTGGTCGTTCGTACTACATAAGTATAGGATCTCATCGTTCTCACTCTTTCACCAGCTCCTCCGGTGTGCCTCAAGGGAGTAATTTGGGACCGCTACTCTTCCTCATCTATATTAATGATCTATCTTTCGTTTTACCGCCAGGCCAACACCTAATGTACGCCGACGATGTAAAAATATTCGCTCCAGTTAGAAACGACAGTGACTGTGTACGCCTTCAAACGATCCTTGAGAATCTGGATAGCTGGTGCAGCAGAAACGCTCTCCAAGTGTGTGCTGATAAATGCCAGTGTATATCATTCAGCAGAGCCCGTCACCCCATCACGTTTACATACACTATGCTCAACACGGCTTTGGCTCGCACGACATGTATCCGTGATCTGGGGGTGCTACTCGATCAGAAGATGTCATTTCGCCCTCACATTGATAGCGTTGTTGCGAAGGGAAATCAGCTACTTGGTTTAATTACGCGGACCTGTAGCGAGTTTACCGATCCCATGTGCGTCAAATCGATCTTCTGTGCCATCGTAAGGTCGTGCCTGGAGTACTGCTGTCCGATCTGGTGCCCGCTTGGCGTTGGTGACATCAATCGCCTCGAAGCCATTCAACGGAGACTCACCAGGTACGCGGTTCGACTCCTTCCATGGCAATCCCACCACGCTCGGCCCACCTACCATCAGCGGTGTCTGCTTCTCGGACTTGAACCACTCTGCTCTCGACGTAAAAACGCCCAATGCCTTTTCATATTTCGGCTCCTTAACGGAGAGATCGATTCCCCGGCATTACTAGCCAGCATCAATTTGTTCGCTCCCTGTCGGATTCTTAGATCCAATTTCCATCTCCGTGTTCCGCGTACCCGCAACAACCATAGCCAGGGACACCCTATTATACGTATGTCCCTCGAGTTCAATGAAGTGTTAGATTTGTTCGATTTTAGTATGTCTACTTCCACGTTCAAGGAGAAATTGCGTCTACATCACATGTAATGTTTGCTTATAACTAGATGTTTATTTATATGCTCCTTAATTTAATTATAAGGTTGCCGATTAGACATGATGGTCCGTCGGTTTATATATGAAATAAATAAATAAATAAATAAATAAATCGATAGGGGAGAACTGGTGCACAAGAATAGAAAATGTATTTTGAAAATAAAATTATTACGTATGTTGTGTCCTGAGTCTATCTCTAAAAACATTCTGTGGTATTTTGAAATCAAATAAATCAAAGTTATTTATGAAAGTTCGATACATAGCTGACATAGGCTCAGACTGGCCAAAACGAGTTCCATAACGAGGGACTGATATGAATTGACGTGTACGTAGATTCCTAGATGGCGCGTTAAATTCTATCATAGCTAATAGAGTAGGAGCATCAATGTGGTGGTTAAGTACTCCTGATATAAAAAGGCATTTAGCTATCTCACGGCGCTTTTTCAACGATTGAATCCCTAAAAGCAGACACCGGGAATGGTATGACGGTAACACATCGCCCTGTCGCCATGGTAAGAGTCTTACAGCATATCTAGTCGCTTTTCTTTGGATGGCCTCGATTCGATTACTCCATTGTTCGGTACAGGGGTCGCTAACAATACTGCCATATTCTAACACTGATCGAACGTAGGCACAGTAAATGGTTTTTATGGTCATAGGAATACGGAAACCTTGCGTTGATCGAATAATCCAACCCAGTAGTTGGTTCCCTCTGGACCCTATATTCTCTAGGTGATCGTTAAATGTTAAACGTGTGTCGAGAATGATCCCAAGGTCGCGGAATGTATCGGTGCGTTCAACGGATATGTTATCGATCTGGTAGTTAAATCGTGTGCTGGACCGAGAACGGTAAAAAGACAAGACACGACATTTTTCGATACATAGCACCATTGCATTATCACGGCACCATATGCTAAACAGGTTGATGGCGCGTTGAAGATTGATGCAGTCATTGGTATCGTTGATAGGAGCGAACAGTTTAACGTCATCGGCAAACAGAAGAAAACGGTGTTCCGCTAGCAATTGCCCTACATCGTTTATATAAACAATGAAGAGCTGTGGGCCCAAATTGCTGCCTTGAGGCACCCCTGAGGTGCCAAACACCTCTCTAGATGTATGATCGTTTACCTTGATCTTGTATGAGCGTTCTGTCAGATAGGAATGCAACCACTTAACTATTTGTTCCGAAACCCCTAATTTTTGCAATTTGGCGATCAAAATGTCGTGCGAGATGAGGTCGAAAGCAGCTTTGAGATGTGCACCATATTCACGGTGTTCAGGTGTTGCTTCTCCTTTAGTGTATGCGCCCAAAGCGGGGCTCCGTACCTCAACACCGAGATGGCGCAGTTAGAATGAAGGCGCCTAATGCTGCTACTCGGTCCGCCAATATTTGAGGTGAATGCCGCTAGTGCATTTACTGCTTTCACGGCCTTCTTGCAGGCTTCCTCGTGCCGGCCCTTAAATTTAAATCGGTCACCAATGACTACCCCAAGATACTTTAGCGATCTGCTAGACTTGACTTGTATAGTTCCTGCCATTATCGATGCTTTTTGGTGCACTTTATGACTGCTGATTGACGATGAACTCATCTCATGATCTCTAGCTTTGCATCCCGTATCCACCGGTCAATCCGACCGACTCCATCGGTGGCGAGCATCTCTACCTCCCCAATAGACACAGCTGAGACGGTGAGAGCAATGTCGTCTGCAAAACCAATGATTTCGATACCAGGAGGGAGGGCAAGGGTCAGTACTCCATCGTACATGACGTTCCACAGGGTGGGACCAAGCACTAATCTCTGGGGTACGCCTGCGGTACGACTGCAACACTCGACCGTCAAGATAATTCCTCAACAGCCACAAGTGCAGAGAAAACTTTATGCGCTCTACCGCTGCGTTCCACCAGTAGACGGGTGGTCGTCGTCCGTTAAGAAGTTTCCTTCTTGGCATAGCGCCATCACAGGCTTTGTTTAGGGCTATCACGATTTGAGAGGCTCTCACGATTTCGCCGAAATCTGCGAAAGCTGAAAGCTCCTCAAAGAAATTCTAATTGAAGGATTCGGTTTTCCAGCCTCTACAACCAACTCAGGACTAGGCATGGACAAGAAGAGCGGGTATCATAAGGTTCGTTCGCTCCCATTAGTGAGCGGACGCTCGTCGCTCTCACTCCAGAAAAATATGATTCGCCCGCTTGCATAAAAAATAATAAAAGCTCCCCGAGAAAAAACCAAACCTGTAACGCTGACGGGCTTATACGGAATGTAAATAGCTGCGTGAAAAAACAGCTGATCAAGTAAAACTAAAACTAAAATTAATGTTTTGTATAAAAAAAATTACAAACTATTGCCGTCGCTCGTTTGAAACTAGTTGCCCCGAGAAAAAAAACAAAATGTATAACGCTGACGGGCTTATACGGAATGTAAAAAGCTGCGTGAAAAAACGGCATTTTTTTATTGTGGTCAAGTAAAACTAAAACTGAAATTAATGTTTTGTATAGCAAAACTTACAAGCTACTGTCGTCGACCCACACTGCCTATTCGAAACACACGTTTAAAACATCGCAGAGCGCGAGCGCATCGTATGTTCTAAACACACAGAGAAAAATAGCCTGGCTTGCAAGCGCACTGCTTGTCCAAAAGACGTAGTGAGAAGATCAGGGTAGCTTGCGAGCGGCCTGTATGCTTAAAAGCCATGCAGAAAAAACAGCCTAGCTCGCGAGCGCACTGCCTATCCAAAATCCATGCAGAAAAAACAGCCTAGCTCGCGAGCACATAATGGATTTACAGTGGTATAAATAAAATTTTCCTAGTAATAGCTTCATCGTTGTTTCACTGCAGGAATTCATTTATTTCATTTTACCACAGTAAAACGTTCCCGCTGCGCAAATTCGAGCACCCGCTGCGCCAATTCGAGCAGTTTCCAGCGCAGGAAATGTACCAAAATCTGCGCTGGCCAGCGCAGATTTAGCCTGGTCTCCCGCGCTGGACTTCAGCGATTCCTGCGCTGGCTTGCGCCGGGTTAGCGCCATCTGTTGGCGAAATGGACGAACTATTTATGGCGGCGGAGCAAAAAAAAAACGGTCAAAAAATTTAAAAATATTGGCGCCCATTTTTTCGTCCGCTTCTTCTCCCTTCCTCACCCTGCCTTGCCATACTTGCGCTTCTGCCCGTGCCTTCCGCCGCCAGCTGATTGGCGGTTGCGGTGTATGCGTTGATTCATGTATGTGCATTGCAGTTGTGTATTGTTATTGGCGGGTGTTAGCATTTATTTATTTGTGTGTGACCTTGAGGCGCTGTGAGAGAAGCTGGATTGGGATTCAAAGTGTTATCGGTGTATTGATGGTTTATTTTATTTCGTGCCGCTGCTGATGAGACCATTCGATGCCCGTGGCAATCGAGGGTGAAGAAGCCTATTTAAAACAAGCGTAGGAGAACGTCTAACACTAATCTAATATTTTTTTAATTTGAACATGTTTGATACTTCAACGACCTTCTAAGCATCATGTAGCACAGTGTATAATGGAAAAAAATAACTTTTTTTAAATGTGCCGAAATTTGTCACGAGTTTTCGGGTCTTGACACACACACGCACACAGCGCGGGGAAAGTGACCGTTCACTCTATCATGTCGCGATCCCCCACCTCGCCCGGCACTTTGAATGAGGTTGCGATACAAGAAAGCTGAACCAGCCGTTCTACCGATGCGGTAGCCGTACTCGCTCGTGCAGGAGGGTGGGGGGGTGTGGTCTAAGGGGGGGGGGGGGGTGCGTGCTTGCGTTCGCGCTTTCGTGGGTGCGTGCTTGCGTTCGCGCTTTCGCTAGTGCGTGCCCGCGTGCACGCGTACGTGCATGTGTGCATGTGTGCGTGTGTGTGTGTGTGTGCGTGCATGTGTGTATGTGTGCGTGCATGTGTGTGTGTGCGTGCGTGTGTGCTCACGTGCGTGTGTGTGTGTGTGTGTGTGTGTGTGTGTGTGTGTGTGTGTGTGTGTGTGTGTGTGTGTGTGTGTGTGTGTGTGTGTGTGTGTGTGTGTGTGTGGTGTGTGTGTGTGTGTGTGTGTGTGTGCGTGTGGAAACCCCAAAACTATTTGATTCTGAGGCGTACATTTTCATCAGCTACGACTACAAAGTCCATACATTTTCGATCTCGCTACCTGAGAGACAACACAACCATTGGCATTGGCATCTTTGCGATCGGCTCTGCTGTTGGTGGTAAAAAGGAACACGATCTAAGCAAACGTGCGTGTGATATGTTGCACATTTATTTCTAATTCAGCTAGCGCACGCAAGTGGAAACAACATTTTGAATTGAATCCATACAAAAGAGGATTCTGGATTTGTTTATTACGGTGCGCGTATGGTGCTGTACCTGTCCGTCCAGAATCTGGTGGCTTGTTGGCTTAGAGTCGGTATCATGACGCCGATTGACCGGCATTGCCTTGGAATGGGTTCGGATCGGTAGGTTCATGTCCTTTGTTCAAGTGCATTCCGTACATTTGTCGCGCCACAGCGGTAGACCCGGCAGCACCAAAGTCAAAACAAAAACCTTCTCCGAGTGTGGACTGCTATGCTAAGTTCTTCTTCTTCTTATTATTATAATTATTATTATTATTGGCGTAATGCCGTGATCATGCCGGCCTTTTCAGGACTTGAGTACCGCGTAGCCTGATAGTCACCCCTTGCTACGGCGGACGGTTCATACGCGGTTAGAACCCACGACGGGCATGCAGATGTGCGGAATGATGGCGGTGTCGCGGGCCCGCTCCTATCCAGCGTGCAACTTGCATACTGCCACACTGTCTCCTACTCGATGCATACGCTGCAGGCAGGGGGAAGGATGCACCTCCACGATAAAAAAAACACGGCAATGTACCAGCGGCAGACCTAACGATAGGCGGACTAGGCGGTCGCCGAAGATCTCTAGTCTGTAGTATGCCGTATGTCTACAAGTGGACAGATTATTAGCAACAAGGGCCCCCGGAAAGATGGTCTTTAGGGCTCCGTGGCTGGAGAAAACCATTTGCACCTCCCCTCCCCCCTGGCGGCTACAATTTTAGGGCCTGTGACCGATGATCGTAGGGGTCCCATGGCCTTCCCGCCGGCAATTTAAGTATACTGTTCAATCTCCCAACAGCTGTGTGCCAGTACCCCCTCCTCCCTGTCATCAGTTACCATTGACAGGGGCCTCAATTCGTCTTTCCGCCTTTCATGAACACCTTCCTTTCTTTGACCGAAGGATCATAACATTTCGGAAAAAACACATTTGGCGACAGTTTTGCACACACACGCACGCTCATACCCTTGCGCAGACGGCTCAGCATATCTGTGTAATCTACAACATACGAAAGCAAAAGCTTAGTGTAACAAAGTTATGCTTAATGCTTAACTCGTTCAGATCGATGGCAGGCCCCACTGCCTGCCAGTGAACTTTCCAGCCTGCGTTCTAGGTGCTGGTGGAAAGGAAAGTTGATGAAAATAAGCGCCGGGATGAACGTGTTAATGCGAATAAGGGATCTGCGCGTTTCACAGCAAACCCTCCAGCGTTAGCTAGCGATTCCTTAGTCATTTTTACATTGCAGCAATTGAACTTATTGCGCTTTTTTTGTTTGATTTGTGAAAATGCAACTTCATCGCCGCAATGTTTGTTAACGGCATTTTTAGGCGCCACAACAGCTCGCGAGCATTGACCACACGCGAGAAAGAGATGGCGCTATGGAGGGAAAAAGCACGGAGGACGGCTGACAGCGATTGGCCGTCTGACGCACTAACACATCCAAACCTTCAACAGCGCGCTCAGGCGAGGGGTACGAGGCGGAGCCAGGGACGGGTAGCTCGACGAGCTGCTTGACAAATTTGCCGTTGGAGGGAAAAAGATGGCATGATAAAATTCTCCGAACGGCATGATTTCTTCCGTCGCTTTGCGCAGCGGGTGTGTACGCGGTGAAGTTGCAGTTTGCAACGAAAAGGCGCGGGGTGCGCGAGAAGCTTTGTGCGTTGGTGCGCTGTGTGCGCGGTGAAGTTGCAGTTTGCAACGAAAAGGCGCGGGGTGCGCAAGAAGCTTTGTGCGTTTCTGCGCTGTGTGCGCTAGTTTGCTGGGTGCAAAAGGATTAGCGCTGTGTGCGCGGTGAAGTTGCAGTTAGCATCGAAAAGGCGCGGGGTGCGCGAGAAGCTGTGTGCGTTTGTGCGCTGTGTGCGCGTGAAGCTGTTGCGGTTTGCAACAGAAAGGCGCGGTGTGCGCGAGTGGCTTTCGAAGTTTCTGCACTGGGTCCGCAAGTTAAGCGGTATGCAAGGAGATCGGTGCGGTGGGCCCGGAAAGCTGCGGTGTGAAAGAGGTGTGCGGCGTCACTAGGCATCGTGCTTGTGGGTGCTGGATGCCTGAGGAGGAAGCGCTGTGCGTGTGTGTGTGAGGGACTAACGCTGTGCGTTTGGGGTGCGAAAAAAAGTTGCGTTCTCTAGCATTTTGGCGCGTTATATATAAAAAATGGAACGTTTTCTAAGCGAATATACGCGTGCGGGATTGGTTCAGATGTGCGAAACGGCGGGACTAGCACTGTCCGGAATCAAGGAAGAATTAGCTAAGCGTTTATTAGAAGCTGGGGTAACAAGCATCGGCCAACGCGAGGAAAATACCGGTGAAATTTTGACGTGGATGCGGAATCAGAAACTAGCGAAACGGGGAGCAGTGGTACGACTGCGGCGGGTGGTGCTATGGCTGCTACCGCGGAATCGAGAGCAATTTGGGCAGAAGTGGTGTCACAAAAGATGAATGTGCCTAGAAGTATAGAAACACATGCACAGTTTGTGCAGCCCTATTCGTTTCGCGACGTGGAAGAAGGCATTGACCCTTACGGCAATGACCTTACCAAAGACATTGGGGCATGGTTTGACGATTTCGAGGGAGTGGCCAACATGGCGCATTGGACGGACGAGCAAATATTTATTATGTGCCGGAGAAAAATGGTGGGAGTTGCGCGGAGTTTTCTCTCGACTGAAAAAAACATAATATCGTACGCAGCTTTGCGATCAAAGCTGATGAAAGAATTTGGTCAAATAGTGCGGTCGAGTGATGTGCACAGGCGGCTTATGTCACGGGTAAAACGTCCCCAGGAAACAATGCTCGAATACGTATACGAGATGCAGCGTATAGCTCGAGATACGGAAATCGATGATGAGACCCGACAGACAAAGAGAACGAAATTTTCAGGCGAGGGGTAGGTAGAAACACGCGGTGGGGGCCCGGCCAAGATCGGATCCGAAGTCCGTTGTTTTGGGCTCGAAATTAAAAATGGCAGATGGAGCGCTACCACGGAGAGAATGCGCTCTCTTGCTTGCCTTTAAAATACACGAGGCGCTCTCGCTGTAAAGAACGCTCGCTCGCGCTGTTTCATCATACCCCTTCCTTCCCGTTTCTTTCGGCTTGCGCTGCGCTGAGCTGGTACCCCCTCCTACTTGATTCCAGCGAATTGCGCTGCGCTGGACTGACACCCCCTCCCACTTGTTTCTTTCGTAGCACGCTGTGCGCTTCCCTTCATTCGGACTTGGTGCACCCAAATCAAAACAAAAACTTGAACACATTAAAGTTGGTTTATATTTTACCACTTTTATTGCAAATAAAGGGGCATTTTCGCACATAGCTTCACACAATATTGCCACAAAATCACACACATTATTTATATTAAAAAAATCATCTTATTTAAAAAACCGTCTAACTGCATGAATACCGTTGTTGCTGTTCAATGCAGTAAACAAATATTGAAATAAAGCAGCGCAAATCACACATTTAAGATAAATGGTGAAAGAAAAGCGCAGCTTCATTTCAATGTGCACAACACTTAAACACTTAGCGAAACATCGATCGCCCGGGACTTAGGCTAACACGCGCGCGGCCTTTCACGGCGAACGCTTGAGCTGAACTGACGAATTCGTGTGGTGGCAAGAAAGGGAGCGCACAGAGGAACACTCGCTGCACTAGTGCGAGCGAGACACCGATACCCGCATGCCGCTGCGAGAAAACCAAACTGAGCGCGCAGGCTGAAAGTGAACGCACACATTCACACATGTGTAATTGTGTGAGTGAAAAAACTGTGTAGAAACCAAAACACGCTCGCGCCTTCGCGTAATTCCGCGTATTTCCAACCGTCTCCCCATGCTTCTACATGCCCCTCGCCTGAAAGTCGCACACTTTTTCGTTCTCTTTGCTAGTAGGGGAGCATCATCGAGTATATCGTGGACGGTGTGTCGTGCGACACAAAAGTGCGTGCATCCCTTTATCGAGCGCGCAGTATGGCCGAGCTGAAAGAAGAGCTATTGCGCATGGATAGAGCGGAAAAGAAAAGTGTTGTGAAGAGGAACAATGGTATAGGTTTGCGGAAGTGTTATATTTGTGGGGAGTTAGGACATGAAGCGCAAAAGTGTGTTAAGGCAACAAAATGTTTTGAATGCGGTAGAACGGGACATCGGGCGAAGGATTGTTCTGCCAAGGAAGGATTGTTCTGGTAACTGACACGCGCGCTATTGTACCATTTAGTACAAATGAGCGATCTCCGGTAAAGTGTTTCAAATGTGGAGGCGTGGGGCATATAGCTTGAAACTGTAACAAAAACAGCTACAGCGTGATGGGGGGTCAGACCCAGGAATCAAATAAAGAATTACCAACAAAACAAGTAAGCGTGTGCGGGAAAGAATATATGGCTCTGGTCGACACCGAGAGCGAGATATCGCTAATACGAGAAGATGTTTTCACGGGACTTCCACCACAGTAAAAACAATGGAAACAATCGAACCACACTTTGAGAGGGCTAGGAGGAGTGCCCCAAAATGGATTCGGCGAAGCCACAATTGCAGTAAACATAGACAATTGTGTATATCAGGCGCAGTGGATTCTGGTACCATACGAAGCGATTAGAACACCCCTTATCGTAGGTATGGATTTTTTGCATTCTGTTAATTACAACATTAACAACGAAACGGTCATGATCGAGCCACATAGAAACGAGCAAGTGTTGGGGATACAGAGAAAGGAAGAAGAACGGGAACGACAACAGCATGTGAACAATATTTTAAGTGAAGTGATGAACACAATGAGCGTTGACGAGACAATAGAACCGGTTATCCCGCCTCAATTTCGGGGCGAGATAATGACAATGATCGAGACATACAATAAAACCAGCTGCAGTGAGAGAAAACAAACGTGTCCAGTTAAGTTGGAAATTGTGCCAGACGGACAGATAATGCCGTTCCGCCACCCACCAAGCAGATTGTCTTTTTCGGAATCTGAAGCAGTGGATGCGCAAGTGGATGAGTGGCTTAAGAGGGCATTGTTAGGCCTTCTGTATCGGATTTTGCGAGCCGTATAGTTGTAGTGAAGTAAAAGGACGGGAGCAACCTGGTGTGTGTCGATTATCGGAAATTGAATTCGATCGATGATGTCGTGCAAAAACTACAATGTGCACAATGGTTCACAGTTATGGACCTGGAGAATGGATTTTTCCATGTGCTGGTAGCAGAGACCAGTAAAAAATATACAGCGTTTGCAACGAGGCGAGGATTGTACGAGTTTAATTGCGCGCCGTTTGGTTTGTGTAATTCGCCCGCAGTGTTTATCCGGTATGTTAATTATGTGTTTCGGGATCTAATTACAAACAACCTACTAGATTTGTACAAGGATGACATGGTTATCCATGGCTCAACCGAACAAGAAATTCTATTGGATAGGCCCTACGGATCGTATAAATTGAAAGGTGGACTTTTATACACTGTAGTGGAAGAAAACGAACTATTAGTGATTCCACCAAACATGAGGAAGCAGATCATAGAAAACGCACATAACGACGGTCATTATGGGGCACAGCGTACTATGCATACCATAAGGCAGAAGTTTTGGATTCCACATCTAGAGGTATTGGTGAAGCAATATATCTCGAACTGTGAGAAGTGCATCCTACACAACAAAAAGTTAGGACGACACGAGGGATGCTTGAACCCAATCGACAAAGGAGATGCGCCTCTACACACATTGCATTTGGACCATGTGGGGCCCATGGACGCCCCTTCAAAACAATACAGGTATATTTTAACGGTGGTGGATGGGTTTTCTAAATTTGTTTGGCTTTATCCTACTAGAACAACGAATGCGGAGGAAGTGTTGCAAAAACTGGAGAGTTGGTCGTCGATATTCGGATATCCGACCCGAGTAATAACGGACAGAGGGGCAGCGTTCACGGCTAAGGTGTTTGCCGAATTCGTTCAGAAGCAAAACATCGAGCATATTGTCTCCACTACGGGAGTACCACGAGGAAACAGCCAGGCGGAACGTATAAATCGGACGGTTTTATCAGTGCTGGGAAAACTATCGATGGGAGATATCGCTAAGTGGTATAAACAAGTCAACAGAGTTCAACGGCCGGTAAACGGGCACCTTAATTCGTCAACAGGGAGATCTCCATTTGAATTAATGTTCGGGGTCAGAATGAGACAGGCATCTGATGATTTATTACACGAAATGCTGGAAAAAGAATGGTATGAAGAATACGAATGGGATGGACAGGGTATGAGACAAGAGGCCAGAAAAGAAATAGAGTTGGCGCAAAAGAGATATAAGGAGCAATTTGATAAGAAAAGAAAGCCGGAACATGGGTATAAGATTGGTGATTTGGTGGCGATAAAGAGAACTCAATTTGTGGCAGGAAGAAAGTAAGCTAATGAATTTTTGGGTCCGTACGAAATAACGAAGGTAAAAAGAAATGGGCGGTATGACGTTAAAAAGGCAGCTAGTCGCGAAGGGCCTCAAGTTACGAGTACGAGTGACGACAATATCAAACTATGGTCATATGCTACGATTGAATCGTCTGACAAAGATGGATTAGATGAAGATCAGGAATTCAAGGATTAGGGATAAGTTAATTAAGGGTAGGACATCGAGGATCGAAGTCCATCAGGAAGGGTCGAATGTAGAATTGTATGTAGAGTTGAAAGTTAGTATTGCCTGATGCAATCGGAATGAATCTGTAAAGAAGAGAACTTGGGCTGAGCGGGCAGTCGTTGATCAGAACTCAATAAAGCAACACCGTCAAAAGAGAAAAAGTATGTGTCAACGTTCTCCCTCATTCGGTCCACCTCCTCCACCCCTCGGTCGGTTTTCGGTCGTCGTGATACGGTTGTGTCGAGCATTGTTCTCTAGTGTTGAAGTATTCGTCGCCTTCCCTCCCTCCTTCCATTCCCGCTCGTCATCGTCGTCTTCCTTACGAATTTGAACAAAAAATGAGTGAAAGTGTGAAAATTTGGTAGACTATTAAAAATATCCTAGACACCAAAGCCAAACATATACACAGCGTTCGGGATAATTTTGACAGTTACATTTTTGTTTACAACTCGTGATCGCCATAGGCATAGGAAAACAAGCCATACGTCATTCGACAGCTAAAAGTGCACGGAAAAAGAAGCGAAAACATCCCGTGATAAAAAAAAATTACAAAAATAAGTACATTGTCGCGCACACAAAAGTGTCTTTCGAAGTAGCAGCTTAAGACAGGCACAGTACACGCCGACTTAAGCACAATAATAAACACACCAACTGGCTCTTGGCAAATAATGACTTCATTAATTTATTCAATTGATTTTATACTCTAAAATTGCTGACCGTCATCGATCAGCATATTCTTCTTAGTCTATTCTTCTTAGCCTATTTTTCCATTTAATCGTTAAACCAGCGCGCATTGCTGGCGCGTTGCATAACGTAGCTCGTCAGCATTTATTGACCTAGCAACGCTTTGTTTTTAAGCCTAAATTGTCGTCAGCGACATCCCTCCCCCCGTAATTCTTCGTAGGGGAGTTACAATTCTAGGTTTAAAGTTGGTGGCCTGCATGGCGGAGGACCAATATTTTGTTTTAGATATTTCTTGATTAACATCGCGGAAACCAAGATGACCGTAATAGAAACATTTAGTATGGTTATCGAGAAAAGTACATAGTTACTGGTTACCGATTCTACTTCGTTCGACTTATCTTCTTTTGATAAGCTTAAATTTAACATAGGTTTGAAATATGCTCTAACTTGCTCAGATTTTATTAGCATCGTCGGTTGAATTTCGAACTTGTTCGTCAAAATGCTACAGTCTAGTGACAAGGATATGATTCCGATTGAGCAGCCTGGGGTAGTGAGTGTTTTATTTCATTTTAGTAATATCTTATCAGGGTTGATAGAGAAGAACAGAATACTGTTTGGATTTGTAAGTTGTATAAATTCAGTGACTTCTGACCCTATTTCCTTTGAGCTACATCTGGTACCACTTTCTGTGTGTAGTAATGCTGATGCTATGCGGTCTGGCTCTCGTTGCATTATTTTCTCAGAAGATATGTAGTGCGATATGTAGTTTCCTTCGGGTATAAGTAACTAGTTTCGTTGATGGCTATTGTATTTTCATGTATGTCTAAAATCGTATGATTGGCAAAGTTTGGAATGGCTATGACTTCAAACATCTCGTAATTTTCTATCGATACAATTATGTTTTTGATAGAAAAGACTATTTCACCCTTTTCTATTCTCCTATTGGTTATTTCCGAGTATTCTAAAGCGTTATAATGACTTGCCATCTTTCTTCGTATAGTTTGTTTTAACATCTCTTCGTCCTCTAAATATAATTGGTTTGAATCTATTTCGTGAACTTATTTATCATGTCTTGTACTAGAGCGGTTGTAAGCATGATCGTTTCTTGTATATATTTTGTTAGAACTTCATTTTTGTTATGCTTAAATTCTTTGCTGAGAACATCTGTATCATCATAGAGTTTGTCTATTGGGTAACGTAAATTTTCTGTTAACTCATTGTGTTTTTTGATTGCTTGGGTCAAACGTTCGGATTAGTGATGTGAATAGTTCCGAAAATTGAGGAACGGAACGAACCTGCCGATCTGGAGAAAAAGAACGGAACGCGGAACGCAGGTTCAAGATGTCCTGCCATGGTTACGCTTTTTTTCAGTTGCTCACTTTATGTATGGTTAACTTGAAAGTATTCATTGATTATTGTGTAATATGTTTTTGTGCAGTAATCACACAGTTCCAATTAAAATAAAGCTAAATAATAGTTTACTAAATGTGTAAAACTATTCTTCTACTAAAATATACCCGCTTAACTTAAGTAGCCCGCTTTACAGTTCCTTTTTCATTAAAAGGTTAAGGTATTTTGTCACTAAAATTAATCATTATTCCCTTTTTATACTACTAAATAAAGAAGTAAATCAAACATTTGTTGCAACGGATATGAAATTTTTATTCCAAATCATAAAGCTTACAAGTTTAATCGGCTTTTGAAATTGCGTATGGATTAATTTACACTACACTGATTCAATTAATATTTCTTAATAGAAGCAGATAGCATCGAATAACATCAGTTTATAAAATACATAGACTGTTAAGTTGTTTCTGTAGGGTTGATATTATACTGTACGGTGAACTATCAGTGTGAATGTGTCCGGTAGTGCACTTTAATTGTCCATAAGAAGAGCGCTGTTTCACGGGGCGATAAACAGCGTTAAAGACATTATTGCGGAAGGCTAAACGTGTCATGCACCATAAATATTTAGTTGCACAAAGAAGATCTCAGATAAAAATTCCAACAAGTTCATTGGAAATGCATGCCCAACGACGCAGCTTAGCACCCAACACATAGCAATTCATTGACTACCACAATGCAGTCCAAATAACGCACCTATACTGATAACATCCATATGGCAGAAGAGAAACATTTCATTCATTACGCTTACCGCTAGTGCAGGATCGTCTCTTTAAATTTTGGCGATTAGCTTCCCACCAATCACAAATCTCTATCCTTCTCTGGCTTCACGGCTCAGGTGTTGTACCGTTATCTCTTTGACTGAGAGAGTATGGTTTGCGCTGTTATCACTCACATAGACAAAATGTGTGTGTGTGTCCATACTAGAAAGAAGCAAAAGAGAAGAGAAAGCCGTTCTTTACCGGAACGAAAAGAACGCTGAGAGAAACAGGTTCAGATTTCACCTGCTTCCTTTGTACGTACGAAATCGGCCCATCGTATGAAAGAGAGCAGATGATCGAGCGTTCCAGACCGGATCGAAAAGAACGCTGAGAGAAACAGGTTCAAAATGATCCTGGATGCTTTGTTTGCAGCAAATCGGCCCATCAAATCAAAGAGCAATTCTCTCCGTCGAGCGTTCTTGGCCGGATCGCAAAGAGCACTGAGAGCAACCAGTCTAGCACAGACTGCAGAGAACGCTGAGAGTAGCCGCTTCACATCGGATCAATAAGAACGTTGATAACAGTCGGTTCAGGTCGGATCGCAAAGAACGGTGAGAGCAACAGGTTCAGTCTGAACCTGCTTCGGTTAAAAATAAGGATCGCGGTCCGGATGCTTGCATGCTGGAACAGATCGCACCTGGCAGGTTCGGAACGCAACGCGCATCACTAGTTCGGATAAATGTGTAATTTTTATATCCTCTGCTGCTCTGAAGGCTGCTAATTGCTCGTCTATGTCGTCTCCCCCGAACATGAAATCTTTTAAGACACCTAATATCTCCCGGGAGCGTTTTGTCCTCTTACAGGGTTTACCAGCATAATAAACAACTGTCCACTTGTTTATAACAATAGTCGTTTTGAATAGACACCGCTGTCTACCACTTGCTCACACGTCAGATGGTGTAAGCTACACTGTCCAATTCAATTACACAATTTTTGCCTTCGATTAGCAACTGTCAGATTCGGCACAGTTTGTTTTGATGGGAAAATTTTTGCAAAAACCAAACATTTTTAAACACGTTTCTTTTATTCAAGCAATATGCAGTATAAACCATACATTGTGGTTGAACACGTAAATATAACACCCCACCTTATTTCTGACCGTCTGCCCATCGTAACGAATAGGGGGCCGAAGTAATCTACTCCACAATGCGTAAATGGTTTTTTAAACACTGCTGTTCTACATGTTGGCAGTGGTGCCATTCTTGGTGGGATTGGTTTAGCTCGTGCGTTTTTGCAGTATTCACATTTGTTTATTACGTGCTGAAGACTGCTTCTGAGATCTATCACCCAGAATTTTTGACGAACTGCAGCCATCACTGATTCGCTCTTCTGGTGATAGTACCTCTCATGGCAATGTTGTAGGATAAGGTTTGTAATGTGATGCCCTTTTGGTAGGACAATAGGGCTACGTGCGTTAAATTGAAGAAATTTAACGTGTTCAAGCCTTCCTCTAGAACGCATGATCCCATCTTGGTCCAACATAGGGCACAGGCACCTAACTTTACTGTTGCCATTAATCGGGTTCTACAATGAGAGTTGTATCATCTCCGTTTGAAAGCTTTCCCATTGAGCCTTTTTTATGAAGTGGCGCTCAGCTAGGTCAAGAGTAGCTTTATCGATTGCTGTCGAAAATGACAGGGATTTAGCCTTACTTTTTAACCAATCCAAGTACTTTAGTGCGTACGCTACCGATCGTTTTTGACGGTGCCAGTTGGAACACCATTCGACGGAAATGGCGTCATAATCTATTCTTTAAATTGTTCTCGAAGTGTTTACCCTTTTCTGGTCTTCAAATGTGTCCGGAATGTTTGGTGCTAGTGTTTTTATTTCTACATTTTTGAGAGAGTTGGGACCATTTAACCATATTGACTTTTTCTTACAAGTTTTTGTAGCTTCGTCAGCAGGGTTTTCTGCAGATGCTACCCAGTTCCACTGCTTCGGAGAGTTAAACTCCGAAATTTCTCCGATTCTCAGAGCTACGAACTGATTATATGCTCGAGGCTCTGAGTTCGTGGCCGCAAAATCAAGAGTCGCTCCTACCAAACCACTGTCGATTCCTAGGCTTGAATTGCTCTTTCCTAAGATATGTGACTGCGGCAAAGGCCTTTTCTGACGCGTCTACGAAAGTATGGAGCTCCCTGATCTTTACGTTGTTTCCAATTGAAAAACATCGAGGTATGGATATGTTGATCGAGTTTTCGATTCGGCTTATCCAGTTTTCCCATTTTTTCTTTATGGGCTGTGTGACTTCGTCATCCCAGTCAAGTTTAGTTTTCCAAAGATCTTGCATCAAAATCTTACCTTCAACAGTAATGTTGGCAAGATGACCTAGAGGATTGTAAATTTTCATTATATATGAGAACATCTGACGTTTCGTTAGTGTTTTAATATCTGCCTTTTTAAACGTGTAGGCGAAGACGTCAGACTCTTTGTCCCAAATCAATCCCAATACTTTGTCGAAGTTTTTATTTTTCTCCTCAATGCCAAGTATCCTTTTCTCGGATATCCTGTTAGTTGGGATGCTTTTCTCCACTTCTTTTGAGTATAAAAAAAAAAGTTTCTCATAAAGAATTTAGCATATTCATGTATCTTACACATCTCTGAGATAGTATTCACGGCTGTATCAATATCTGGATAACTATCTAGGTAGTCATCTACGTAGTGATTTTCAACAATTGCTTTTACTGGCTGGGGATAGATATTTTTGTAACGTAGTGCGTTCTCGTTCTTGACAAACTGAGCACAAGTTGGTGAGCAAGTTGCCCCAAACGTCATTACTTGCATAACGTAAACTTGAGGCACGTCAGAAGGCAACTCTCGAAATAGAAATCTTTGAGCGTCTTGATCTTCCCGTTTTACCTTGTTTTTTTTTCTTGACTTTTTAAGCGCGTAAGCGCTTGTCCGTAACTATCTGGCAATTTAGGATTGTCGGTTTTCCATACTAAACCAATTTCGTATCCGTCACCAGTATTTTTAAGCGTGTCTTTCATAATCATTAACGATCTTTTGTCTTCTTCAGAGGCACGGGTTGGAGTAGGTTTAACTCCAAATTCCTCTGTAGAAAAGAAACCACGCAAGATTTGCATCATGTTCTTGTTTTCTTCTTCGTACGTCTCTGTCATCACAAATGAGTTCTCTCTGATATTTGGCGTATTCGTTCCCCCAAAAATGACCCAACCAAGCCTCGTTTCATGGGCAATTGGTTCGTTTGGTCTACCTTCTCGATATTTTGCACCATGGCAAAGATACGAATGTGGAAGGCCTAGTAGCACGGTAGGCCTCGCATCTGCATAGCTAGAGATACTAATGCCTTTCAAATGTTTAAATTTCTTTGCAAACACGGAGCATCTATGGTTTACACAGGAAGGTTAAGTTCCCTTACACTCCTGAGACCTTTAACTTGGAATTTTCTTTTGTTAGCTCCCTCTACTGATTTGGGAACTATCCTACTTTCTGTCTCTTTTTGAATGCTTCCGTCCGTCCAGGAGAGAGTTAGCGGTCTTTTCGGTCCGTGAACGTTTAGTCCTTTTCGGAAACTTTCCAAAATAAGGCTAGTTGAAGAGCAAGGATCCATGAATGCATATGTTTCGAATTTTCTATCATTATGGTGCAGAGTGATGGGCACGATCTGATAAATCTGATTCTTTTCCTGATGACAATTTATTTTGTTTGTAGGTTGCCCTTCTACCTGATTTCTTTTATGATGCCTTTTGCCGCAACCGTACACGTTACATTGTGGTGGTAGGCGACAGTTTTGGGCGTTATGGTTGCTGTACTTGCAGCAATTGGTGCAAATTCTATGCCGAATAAAAACGGCGTGGGGGTATTATTAAGTCACGTTTACGCAAATGGAAGCAAAAAACCAATACAATATGCGTCGCAAACTCTTACAAACTCAGCAAAGATATACACAGATTGACAAAGAAGCGTACGCCGTAATTTTTGGCATAAAAAAGTTTTTCAAATATCAATACGGTCGTAAATTTATACTAATGGGACCCTTCACGATTCTAGTCAGTTTTTTGTACGGAGTTTGACAGTTGGAGGCTGAAATAATGTAAACAATCCATACAAAACCACACAAAAAACTAGCCTGCGATTTTCAGTCTAGAAAATATTAGCCTAAAAGCTAGAATTAGATTCGAGTACCAGCTCGAAAACACAGGTTTGTTTACATTTATCCCAAGGTGCATTACGGCCAAGCTACACGTACCGGACGACATCGGACGATGCCATAAAACGTAGGACCGCAGACAAGAGATTCGCGTCGGGCCGGGCCGTGTCGGATCACAGCGGGTCGATTTTGTATGAGATTTGACAGTTGGCGTCAACAGATTTATGGCATCGTCCGATGTTGTCCGGTACGTGTAGCTTGGCCGTTAAAGAGATCAGGTGGTGGAATCTGGAATCAAAGTGTATGTAGTCCAGGTGGTCTCATAGCATTTTTTATAACCAATTTTGAACATCACTTTTTGACAAGATGGGTGAAAATTTTTGTTCAAACAAGCTTTCTGGAGGCTTGACGAATACTCAAAACACTGTTAAAATCTTCACCCAGAAGCAGAAGCGATAAAAATAAGCCTTCTAAATTCATTCACCTTGGGATAATCCCACCTGTATATTATACCCACTTAGATAGCTGTTCGAAAATTGCTATACAAAGCAAACAGCTGACAGGCTGCAATTTCAGCCAACGAACTTAAAACGGATAGGGCCCCAGTTTTTGAGCTCGCTTTCTAGCTCGCTTTCCGCCGAAACCGATCGAGAAAGCGAGCAGAAACGTCCGAAGAACCGATCGAAGCTCTTGATCAATTAAGCGTTTACGGTCGTTCGAGAGAGCGCGCTGTATGTCCCTTTCTGACAAAAAAGCTCCGGTACGCTACCGTGTTGGCGCAAAAATGATAGTGGCCGAAAAATAGTTCACACCCACGTTCTCATTCTCCCCTCCTTCCCCTTACACCTCGCTTCATCGTTATTGGTTCTTGCTCTCTAGCTACATTGAGCGAGTGGCTGACAAGTTTTCGATCGCTGCCAACCCCCCTGGTTGGTTGACGATCACGGAGTTGAAATATACAACACATCATATCCCAGCAACGGAGACATGAAGGCAATGTTCGGTAAAATTGTCGAAAAAAATGCAGGAAAAGATGATAAGGGAGATGCTGCTGAAAAAGAAGAAATAGTCAGAACATTGGATGACGTCATTACTGCTTGTAGCAAAATTTCGAGAGGAGATTGAAATAGTAATATTTTTAACATTCGTTGTAAACAAAGTTCAAAATTTATTACTGGCTTTTATGAATTCTTGCGACTGAATGCCGCTCGTTGTGCCTGTCCCTATGTATATACAGGGTGTTCGAGATAAATTTGACAGTTCCTGAGGGAATAGGAAAGAATTTTTTATCAAATTTATGTTAAATATTTAAAAAAAATATTTTTCTACAAAGTTTAGTTTACCATGTTTGCCGCATTTTTTATTCGAAGTACCCCCCCTCCGCGTCGATGGCCGCCTGCACCCGCTTCCGGAACCGCGCGCAAACCCGGACAACCATGTCTCTGGGGATGGCCGCAAACACGGCCTTTATTCTGGCCACCAGCTCCCCTTTGGTATTGCAGGACGCCCTGTTGGTGTCCCGCTCAACTGTGCCCCACACAAAATAATCCATAGGATTAAGGTCAGGGGAGTTGGGTGGCCAAACGTCGGTGCTGGTGTACCGGTCGAAATTGGCATTGAGCCATCGGCGTGTTTTTACGGCCGTATGGCATGGTGCAGAATCCTGCTGCCAAACGTACGGCCGCCTATTGGCCACCGTCTCAATCAAGTATTGTTTTTACGGTGTTCAGCGAACACATCGCCGCCTTCCGAATTTCGGCATTTGTATGGCCGGCACGAACCATCATAACACACGTTACGCGCTTGTACAGTTCGGACGGGTTCCACATATTTACGGAGCTAGACATTTTTTTCACTTGTTCGCACAACTTTTAGCAATCGAATTTTATATCAATCATTTCGATACGTCAACTCAACCCTGAGATATAAACCCAAAGGCCAGGTGTCAAATTTATCTCGAACACCCTGTATGTGTTTGGACAAACTCACGCCATCTAACGTGAACTAACTGTAACGCTACTGGATCGGGTTGGCTCATCCATTCTAATATTGCAGTTTGTTGTAGTCAAATAATTTGACATTCTCCCCCCCAGTGTAAATCTCGCATTTGTACTCCGTCTCAAACTGCTAGCCGCTGCACAAGCATTGCTCTTTTCCTACTACTATTTCCTATACTTTAAATGATCCACTTTAATTCTGCGCAGAACTCTTCACGTCTAACACCGCTATTTTTGTTGCCGGTCTTCGTATCAAGCCTTGCGAAGTTTGTACGGTCGCTTGTCTAACTTGCCCATCCTTTGCGGCAATAACTTCTACTACGCGTCCCTTGGGCCAAGAGTTTCTTGGCATGTTCGAATCGACGATGATAACGATGTCACCTACAGGTTTAACCATGGTTATCCACTTCCCTCTTCGCGTTATCGTAGGCAGGTAGTCCGATATCCATTTCTTCCAAAACATTTGGGCGAGTAGCTGGGAGGTCTTCCATGTCATTTTCAGTGTCGCGGGATCATCGCGAAATTCACCTATCGATCGTTCTGAGTCTATTGTTCCTAAAAGAAAGTGATTGGGTGTTAGTGGCGGCTCTGATTCTCGGTCTAGGGGAACATGTGTGAGCGGTCGAGAATTAAGGATCTTTTCGATCTCAGTAAATGTCGATAGAAGCACTTCGTCCGTAGGTAGTCGTGAAAGCTTTATCTCTCTTAACACCTTTTTTACCGACTGTACGAGCCTCTCCCAACATCCTCCAAAATGTGGCGCCCCAGGTGGATTGAATTTCCATACAAGATCTGGGTCGGTGAACTCTTCTATCAGTCGATTCTCATTTACTTCCTTCCAGGCTTCCATCAGTTCTCGTTGGGCTCCCACGAAGTTCGTCCCTCGGTCACTCACGATCTCTATTGGTCTACCACGTCTCGACATGAATCGTCGAACGGCCATAATACAGGACGACGTATTCAAGCTATACGCGACCTCGAGATGGATAGCTCCTGTAGTCAGGCAGGTGAACAGAACTCCCCATCTTTTTTCACTGCGCCTTCCAACCGCTACTGTCATCGGCCCAAAATAGTCCACTCCCGTATACGAAAATGGTCGTTGATAAACTCCTAAGCGTTCAAGTGGAAGGTCGGCCTTCCTAGGGGGCTGCGGAAGCGCGTCACGATTTTTGCAGTGTTGGCACGAACGACGAACTCTATTATATTCCGCCGTAAACCTCGGAATGCAGAATCTAGAACGAAGTACATTTAATGCCGTCTGATGGTTAATATGTTTATACCTTCGATGATGTCGCTCCAGTAGTAATTGTGTTATGCGATGACCTCGTGGGAGAATGATAGGATGTTTCACCTCCTTACTTAACCATGCGCAGTTTTCCAAACGTCCACATGCTCTGAGTACGCCATAGTCATCTAGTTGCGGACACATCTTGTATATACTGCTGTTTCTCTTTATCCTCTGCTTCCAGGGATGCTTAGGGTCCACCGAGTCTCGTAGGCATGAAATTTCTTTATGGAAGACGTCTCGCTGTGCCAATATGAAAACCTCGCGTTCAGCTCGCTCCAGTTCGGGTTGGATCAGAGGACCTTTAGGATAACTGTGTCCCCTTGAAACTATGAACGAGACAAAACGAATAACATACGCCACGGTCCTTACCAGCCGCTGCCATGAAGAAAAACGATCGATTAAGATCCACGGTGCGGTTAAGGCGACGTGATGAAGCAAGGTCTTTCGCATTTCCTCTGAAGTTCCCTCAGTAGGCGTATCTCTCTCGGGACAGTCAGCTTCAGGGCGCCACAGGAAGTCAGGTCCACGAAACCAGCGGCTGGTGGGATCCAAAGTGGGAGTTCTTTTCCATTTAGTTCCATCGTCTGCCACGTTTTTCTTGCCGGATATCCATTGCCATTGATGTCGCTCGGTGGTCTCGAGAATTTCGCTTACACGAAACGCTACAAATTGGCTGTAACGACGGTGGTCCGCTCTCAACCAGCAAATCACGTCTTGGGAGTCGGTCCAATATGAGACTTGTTTAATCGTGATTCGATGTGACGCGACAATGTTGTTTGCAAACCTCACGCCAATCAACGCTGCTTGAAGTTCCAGCCGAGGAATTGAGACAAATTTCAAAGGCGCGACTCTGGTCTTCGATCCTATAAGAGCGCACTCTATTTTGTCGTCTTCTTCGAATCGCAGGTAAGCGGCCGCAGCCATTCCGCTCTCGCTGGCATCACAGAACATATGGAGTTGAATATTTTTCGTGTAGCTGGATGTTATTAGTCGATAGCATCGTGGAACTCTTACATGTAGGACGTTAGGGAGGGCTTTTATCCAAGTTTGCCACTTCTCTGATAAATCGTTACTAAGCGGTTCGTCCCAGCCTATTACTGTTCTCCAAATTTCTTGCAAGAGAACTTTTACGTACATTAAGAAATTGCCAATCAGCCCCATCGGATCATAAACAGTCATCAGTGTGCTTAGAACTTCTCTTTTGCTTGGCGTTCTCTTACCATTAAGTAGTTCGTCGTCGTGTTTTGGCGATAATCTGAAGGTAAATTCATCGGTCGACGTGTCCCACCACATACCCAGTACCTTTTCTGTGCCCGTAGCGCCACACAAAGGTGCTGCCGTCTCCTTTTGCTCGCTTCCTTGCAGTTTAGCCGCCACTCGTGCAGAGTTGGAAAGCCAGTTCCGTATCTCGAATCCTCCCTTGCCGTGAATAAATCGTACTTCTTCTGCCAAGGCTATGGCTTCAGCCTCAGTTTCTACGCTCGCGAGCATGTCGTCTACGTAGTGCTCTTCTTTTATGCATTGAGCTGCTCGGGGAAAACGATTCTCAAACTTAGTAGCATTCAGATTTTTAACAAATTGCGCACTGCTCGGAGAACACCTCGCACCAAATGTCATAACTGCAACCGCGTATACACTTGGTTCGCGACTTTTATCCTCTTCACTATCCCAAAAAAGTAGTTGAGATCGTTGATCTTCGCTTCTCATCCTTACTTGGAAAAACATCTCTCTTATGTCGCCTACGATCGCTATACGATGTTCACGAAATTTGTACAGAACGGATAAGAGCCCTGCCAGCAGATCTGGTACGGATAAAAGGAAAGTATTGAGGCTTACTCCACGAAACTTCACAGCTGCATCAAATATGATTCGCACCTTTCCTGGCTTGTTGGGATTAAAGACAGGAAAAATAGGCAAATACCAATCTCTTTTACCTTGTGCGGAGATTTCACCTGGCTGAAGTCGTCGTATGTAGCCTTTGTCTTCGTAGTCTTGCACTTTTTCGCAAATGGAGCCAGCAAGAATAGGATCTTTCCGCATCCTTGTCCTTAACGTCCGTAACGCTTGAGCGCCATAGCTCTCGAGCATGGAAGACGAACGTCATCAAAGCGCCACAATAAATACGTTCCGTAATGACCCTTAACAAACTTGGTCCCGTCGGTGAGCATGGCCATGGCTCTTTCACCATCTTTCGACAGCAGATTAGCGGGTGTCTTCAGTATGCCTAGGGATTCGAGTGAGCAAAAGTCTCTGATCGCTGTGTCCAGAGCCGGTTCATTATTCGTTTCATACATGCAGATGTGGTAATTATAGTGATTTCGAGGAACAGAAAACTTAGCGCACGATCCTAAAACTACCCATCCTAGCTGGGTCTTTACAGCAGCCGGTTCGTGCATTTTAGCCTCCACGTATCGAAGTGGTTTCATCAGATGACAATTGTCAATTCCGATGATCAAGCGGGGAGTTGCATTGGTGTAAGAAGTAAGAGGGAGGTTCTTTAGATGTGCATGCCTCTTTTTCAATTGTTCTCCAGATATGGATTGACGTGGTAGTGCGAGATGTCGAATCGTGTGTACCTTCGTGAGCATGAATGCCTTTCCACCATTTCCACTTCCACTGATCTTCAACGCGAGCTGAACTGATTCCTTCTCGTTCTTCTCCGTCTCTCCAGTCCAGCGGATACACAACGGACGAGGATTTCCCTTCAACCCCAATTCCGCCACTAGCTCTTCATCCACAAAGGTTCCTGACGATCCGCTATCAAAAAATGCAACGGTTTCCACAGTGTTTCCATTACCGTGAATAACGATAGGGATGTACTGAAATAGTACACCATCATTCGCCGAGTTGTGCGCATTCAGCGACTCTGCCTGGGCTGTCAGTGGCGTAGTGTCTCTCAACAGTCCGCAACCATTTTTGCCACATAACCTTCATTCAGGACAAATGGTATTGTGGCTACGCAAACATTTCCGGCACAGCCTGTGTTCCTTTGCAATATCCCAACGCTGGTCTACGTTCATCATCGCAAAGTCGGAACAATGCGTCAAACTAGTACATGTCCCTTGGCAGATGGTGCAGTCAGCTCGTCTCTTGGGAATCGCGCCTGTTGTGTTATCCTTCACTATCGTATGTAGCCTCGTGTAGGTGGTAGGATTACGCTTGCGATTTTCAGACGTCGTCACTTCAGTTCTGTGTTCATCAAATGAAGGAACAGAGTTGTAGCTAGCTGCTTCTAATTCGGTTTCCATCCAGCGGCTAAAATCTTCGATCGTTGGGACACCCAACCGCAATCGATGATGTGACCAGTCGCGACGTAGAATTGGGGGAAGTTTTTCGACTATCTCTTGTAGTAGAGTCACGTTGTATGAGTATTCAAACAACCCTGACGATGCGATCATTGCCGCCATCTCCTGTACGGTGTTGCCAAAACTGATGAGGGTTTCGATTCGCTCTAACCTCGGTACCGGAAGCTGTCGAATCTTCCGGATGAGGCTCTGTACAATGATTTCTGGTCGCCCGAAGTGTCGCCGAAGCACATTCATAAGCTGCGGAAGATTGTTAGCGGTTAATCTGTGTCCCACCATTTAGCGAGCCTTACCATGTAGAGCCTTCGACAAACGCTCTATATTCTCCTCGTCAGTATACCCATACATAATCGTTGTACGTTCCGAATTAGACACGAAAGTTGACCACTCCTCCGGTCTTCCAGAAAAGGGGGGAAGGTCCTTTAAATTGCCTTGACGTTGAGTTGGCTTTGATTCAAAGTTGGGATGGTGTGACCTTCCGAAAAGTCGTACCGGCCGCTGAACACATTTCGTCTAGGTGAGGTAGCGGTGAAACGGCTTTTACTGTGCATCGGTTCCGCTGGGTGATGGTACGGGGGGAGTGTGGTGGATGCAGCTGGGGTGGGCCCGTTGGGTGTCCCAAACGATCTGCCTAAACGCTCCGTCGCAGCCGTCCAACTTTGCAGTTTCTCGAAGTCACGTTCCACAGGATTTTCGGCCGTTTCTCCTAAGAAATCTACACGCCTGCTTTGCATAACTTGCAAACTAAGGCGCGTCTTTTCCAAATCGAGCTTCTGTTGCTCGATCGCGAGTTCCGCCATTTTAAGTTCGATTTCCCTCAACCCAATTTCATTCGAGCGCGATGGCGTTGCCTCATGGGATGAGCCTAAATCGAACAATGGCGGTGGGTTTTGCCATAGTGGCGTCGGAACAGGATCTTCGGTTGCTGCCGGTCGAGACAAAATCACGTCACACACCTTACCTCGTTCTAATGATGATGCTTCGCCTAGTGATAACAATCCTGATGAGGGCTCAATGTCGTTACCGTTGGGAGCCAGTTGCGAGGAACCGTTCGCATGCGGTACACTTGACAAAGGGTATTGTCGTCCGATGACCGCTGGTAACCTCGAGCCGGCTTCGTCTCCTCTTGTCGATGGTGGCAACACGCCTGTAGCAGCCGATACTTTTCGTTAATCGCTATTATATCTTAACTGTTTTCATGTTTCTACTTAATAAACTTATATTTGTATGTTCTTATCTGATCATCTGATCATCATTAAATGATAGTTACTTGCCTTATTCGAATCTATGGTATATATTTATTTTCCTTGCTGCTCTCGATCCCTACAGAAGCGTTCAAATTCAACCTCATAGAGCAGAAAGAAAATCAACCCTTTGCAGAGTTTGAAACGGCACTACGAAAACAAATGGCATTTTGTGAATTTGAGTGTGCAAATTGTCACGCATCCTATGCTGACCGAATGCTTCGTGATCGTATTATAGTCGGCATGCAGAATAAATCTTTGCAGCTAAAATTGTTGGATGCAAAAGAGGAGCCGCTTAAATACGTCGTAGAAATGTGTAAAACGTATGATGCTGCGTCAAAACCCTAGCAACTAATTTAGACCAACGATGCACATCACCTCAATAGTGTTGAAAAAGATGCTGGAAATTGGAAAGTAGACACAATTCAGCGTAAAGAACTTCAAAAGGCAAGCTGCTATAACTGTGGACAACCATTCAACAGGAGTCATCGTCGTTATTATGCTGCGAAGAATGTGACCTGTAACAATTGCGGAAAACGGGGAGATTTCATGAAATTCTGCAAAGCTCCGAAGATCAACAGCAACACTGACTTCTCACGGGAACCGGTACGAACAACGCATAAAGTGAAGCAGAGGAACGACAAAGATGTACACATGATCGCATGGGCTGATTCATGTAACATTGTTAGAGATGTTTATTGTGACGGTATGGAAAATAGGGATTCTTATGATTTTCATAAAAATTCTTATTGTAGAGTAAACTGTAATGTAGCAACAGTGGGTTCCAATTACAAATGGACTAAACGATACCTAATTCAGGACTGGACAGTGGAATTTAAGCTTGATACCGGTGCAGATGTCAATTGCATTCCTGTAAGCTTGGTTACCCGTATGAACTTACCGTTGTCGAAAGAGCGTACATTTAATGTTGTGGATTATAACAACAATCGTATTCAAATACACGGTCAGATTTGTCTTACTTGTGTTGACGAGGACAAACTAAGACCAAAAACGCATTATCAGCTAATTTCTTTGTTGTAGATGACAATTTTCAACCAATATTGGGATCACAAACATGTACAGCATTTGGATTGCTGAAACGCTTGAATAGTATAGAATCATCTCATCCGTTTCCATCAGACAGGAAAACGTTCATTGAGTCAAATGCAGATCTTTTTGAAGGCATGGGAAACATTCCAGGGGAATGCACTATAGCGCTTAAACAAAACTCTACTCCCTCCTTGCACTACAAAAAGCGCATACCAATTAGCCTGCACTCTCGTTTAAAAGATGAGCTTAAAAATATGAAATCTTGGAATCTATGGAAAATATGGAATTAGTTCGGTTGAATACCCTACAGATTGGGTTAACAATATGCAAATTGTGGAAAAACCTAATAGTGCTTTACGTATTTGTCTAGATCCGAAACCATTGAATGAATGTATCAAAAGGGAACATTTTCTTATCCCAAAGTCAGAAGATCTTCTAAGTCGTATGACAGGAAAAAAAATATTTACCGTATTTGATCTTAAAAATGGGTTTGGCAGTTGAAACTAGATAGAAGAAGTTCGGATCTAACCATGTTTATGATACCGTATGGTAGATTCCGATGAAATCGTGTCCCGTTTGGAATAAGTAGTGCACCAGAAATGTTCCAACAAAGAACGGTTAAATTTTTTGGGGATATTCCTGGAGTTGAAATATATTTTGAAGATGTGGCCATTACAGGAAAGGATTTTGAGGAACATGACAAAACACTATCAATTGTTCTTGAAAGAGCTAGACAAAATAACAAAAAAATTAACTCTAGCAAAACGCAATACAGAACTGATGAGATCAAGTTCATGGGTCACATATTATCTGATGGCAAAATAAGACCAGATCAACCTTACATAAATGCAATTGTTGATTCAATTGTTTGGTCGGGGCATACCAAAAAATAAGTCAGAGGTGCTTCGTCTTCTGGGATTGCTAAAATATCTAGGCAAATTTATTCCAAATCTATCCAAACGAACCGCCTTACTGAGACAACTGCTTCGCAATGATGTTGAATGGTCTTGGACCGAGCAACACGAACGTGAGGTTGACGATATAATAGAGACGATTACCAATCAACCCGTGCTAGCAATGTTTGATATCAACAAGCATATCGACAGTTGAAACAGACAGTTTTAAAGATGGTTTAGGGAGTGTTTTAATGCACAACGGAAAGGCCATAGCATATGCATCTCGCACACTATCCAAAAGTGAACAAAAGTGGGCACAAAAGAAAAAGAACTCTTGGCTATTGTTTTTGGTTGTGAACGATTTCATCACTTCTTATATGGTCACGAATTCACTGTTCAATCGGACCACAAGCCACTAGAAGCTCTGGTTAAACGTGATATTGATAATGTTACTCCTCGTTTGCAACGAATGTTCCTCCATGCATTGAAGTATCCAGGAATGAACATAAAATACACACCTGGTAAGGAATTGCTTATAGCTGACTGTCTCTCACGAGCAACACTGCCAGACAATAAAGACTTTAGCAACGAGTTATCGAGGATAATTCATGCAATATCCGAGAAAGCATGCTTATTGACTGATAATTATAATTACTATGTAGGTAAACTCAATGATGATGAAAGATACAAGCAAATTGTCAATTATATTAAACAGGGCTGGCCGTCATATAATCAACTAGATTCATTAGGACAATTGTTTTATAAGCATCGACACTTGCTTCATTTTGAAAATGGATTGTTGTTCAAAGAGCATCGATTGGTTGTTCCTACTGTCATGCAACCAACTATTACCAAATGGTTGCATGCTCCTCATCTAGGCATAGAAAAAACTCTCGCAAGAGCTGTTGGAATTTTCTAATAAAATAATTGACACAACTTAAACTGTTCTGTATTCTTTTAAGTTACACAGAAAACTAAAAAACTTTTATTCTACACTATAGTCTACTTTGATTCAACAACACAACGTTGTATTCTATGATATCCAACACTCCTCCTCAACGCTGTGTTCTTACTTGCAATATTCACTATGCAAATACTACAATTGTCTCAGAGTCTGGATGCGGATTCTCGATATTGGTTTCGTTAACATGTCAGCAAGCATTTCTTCAGTCGGACAATACACAAATTTCACTATCCCGAGTTTCTTCAAATGTTTCGCAAAGTGGTACCTAGTATCAATGTGTTTCGTCCGATTGCTATATTTCTCTGATTCTAACATCTGCAAACAGCTTTGATTATCTTCATACATGATAATTTTTAAATGTTCTTCTCCAAGATATTTCAACAACTTTTGTAGCCAAATTGTCTCTCGTGACGCTTCAGATAACGCAATAAATTCTGCTTCTGCAGTTGATAACGCTACACAGGTCTGTTTTCTACAACTCCAAGATAATGTTCCACCACAAAATTTAAATATGTACCCGCTGTTTGATTTCCGATCAACTCTGCATTCCGCCCAATCTGCATCTGCGTAACCAAAAAGTCCAGAATCTGTATTGCAATCGGAAAGATTCTATCCAATCATTTTTCGTGGGTTTCGAAATCTTTTGGCTCAGGATCGATACAGGAGCTGATATATCTGGCCTAGTATTGTAGAGCAATTGTCCTACTAACTTACGATATAATTCGTTATCTTCTAGAAATTCTCCTAGTTTGTGTTTTTCGTATCCCGTATCCAATGGAATATTTGAAGGTTTTGCTTGTTCTAATCCACTCGATACAACTACTTCGTTAATATATTTTTTCTGATTTATATAAAAATCGCCAGCTTCATTCGCTCAACTTCAATTCCAAGATAATAACGAATGTCACCCAAACTTATTTCAAACGATCTTGAAAGTGCTTGAGCTACTTGATTGATAATTGTCTCATCTTTACAAGCAATTAGCAGATCTTCAACATAAACTAACACATAACAGTGTATGTCATCCGTCAATTTTTGATATAAACATGGATCTGCATCGCTAGCACTGAACCCTTCCTGCTGTAAAACTGTATTCAAACGATCGTTCCAAATTCTAGCTGCTTGCCTTAATCCATATATATTTTTCTTCAAATGGCATACCTTATGTTGGATGAAAAGAGAAAAGAGTGCTTTATTCAGTTCAAATTAACATAATCGTCTTAGTTCTTCACGTGTGTTTCACTTTAATCTCCGTGTGCGACTGTCGGCATCCGCTGTCCGTTCTCCCGTTCTCCCGTTTAATCGAGTCACGCCGCTCTCATCCGAGCTGTCATCACGAAAACAGGGTGGATCATTCGTCACCCATCCTACACGGCCCTTCCTGATGTTACATCCGGCCCGGATGTACCCATGGTTTCACGGCTGAGCAAGCATCGTCATCCAGTTTCCGCACACTCAAACGGTCATGCTCCAGAATCTCCTTCACAACGTACGGACCTGTAAAACCGCTGCCGATACTTTCTCCCCGGTCCAAACTGCGTCACGGGAAGTGCCACCAGATCACCTTTTTCATACTTACGCGCCGGTCGCTTTCGTAGATTGTAGCTTCGTCGATTTTCGTTCTAGATGGCTTGGATTCCATCTCTTGCCATTTTGCGTAGCTCGTCTCTGTCGTCTTGGAACGACTGTTGCAACTCTGCTTCAACCATGGCGCGCAACGTGTTACCGTCGGCATCTTTCATCTTGACTCCAACTAGCAATTCAAACGGACCGGTTTGGATTGCCCTCTGCCAGCTGCTGTTGATCGCCTTCTGCACCGCATTCACGTGTCGGTACCACTCTTCCAGTTTATCGATAGATAGCTTAGTCAAACCCGGAATAATGGTGCGATTTACTCGTTCCACTTGCCCGTTACCTCTTGGAACACCTGTGACAATCGTGTGTAGTTCGATATCACGCTCTTCACAATAACTCGCGAACATTGACGATGTAAAAGCTGCTCCTTTGTCACTAATTATTCGTCGGGGATCGCCAAAAACACTTGCGATGACCTGTAACTTCTTCACTACTTCGTCACCCGCCGTTGATTTGGTAGGAAATAGCCACGTAAACTTACTAAACGCGTCGATCACAGTCAGGATGTAATTGTAAGATTTCTTCGTCGACGGTATAGGGCCGAGATGATCGATATGAAACGTATCGAGAGGTACCTCGCCCTTTGGAATAGGGTTTAATAATCCCTCCGCTTTACCCCTCTTTTTGTCACCAAGAATACACTTCACACAAAAACAAATACACCTCTCTATCTTCTCGTCAACACTTGGAATGTAATAATCACTCACTAAACGTTCCTTAGTTTTCCTGATTCCGAAATGTCCTTGATCGTGAGCATTCTTAATAACTTCTGCTTCCATCGAGATTGGCACGCACAATTTAGATGAAAACACATCACCCTTATACAACACACCATCTTTTGCGAAATAGTCATCGATTTCTTCACCACTGCACAACTTTGAAAGAATGGCTGCTAATTTTGGATCACGCTGCTGCTCTTTCTCATACGCTCACAAATCGCTGTAGACACTGACATTACACTGGCACGGGATAGAGTATCCTCATGCTGCATTCTTTCGGCACTGCGATGTTCGACTTCAAATTCGAACTCTGCTAAGACCACCATCCAACGACTAACCCTTGCGTTCGGTATCTTCTTAGTTATGGATTGCTTGAAGGCGAAGCAATCGGCTACCACTTTAAACTTTTGCCCCAGTAAATAGCACCGAAATTTCTTTAAAGACTCTACCACCGCTAATGTTTCTAGCTCAAAAGAGTGATATTTCTGTTCAGCTTGGTTGGTTAGTCTGCTGTAGTAATAACAAGGATGATACATCTAGTGATGGGTCAAGTATCACTTTTTACTGTGTGGTGCGGTGCTACCACACACAATTAAGTGTGCGGTCTTTTGGTGGTACCACTTTTGTGTATCCGCACAATTTTGTGCAACCGCACAATTTTGTGCAACCGCACAATTTTGTGCAACCGCACGATTTTGTGCAACCGCACGATTTTGTGCAATCGCACAATTTTGTGCAACCGCACAGTTTTGAGCAACCGCACAATTTTGTGCAACCGCACGATTTTGTGCAACCGAACGATTTTGTGCAACCGTACAATTTTGTGGTACCGCACAATTTTGTACTCTTTATTTGTTTATTTGTTTATTTGTAAATGTTAAGTGATTGGCCATCATTGGCCTTATCACTGATCTTATAAACTAAACTTATAATAACATAAAGCATCACGGTACAATGTAACATCAGCACAAAATAAATAACACAGAGTATCACAGCAAGAAAAACAGGTTAACTTAGGGAATTCCAGTCAAAAGAGTCATAATGTGCATTAAATCTAAAAGCCATCGCAGTCAAAGGTTCATTATCGCTATATGCACGTCTAGTTTGGTCAACTCTTAGTAGCCTAAAGTTTCTTAAAATACGAGCAGGTACGTGGAAATTAACTCTAGCTAAAAGGTCCGGTGAATCTATCTCTCCTAGGATGATTTTTTTCATAAACAAGATTTGCGCCGTTTCGCGACGAGTAGCGAGAGACTCGAGTCCAAAAATTAAACACCGGGCATGATAACTAGGTCTTGCTGCTACGTTACGCCAGGGTGTGAACCGTAAGACCAAACGGGTGAATTTTTTCTGCACTGACTCAATCTTATTCGACCATAACGACGACGATGGGCACCAAACTACTGAGGAGTATTCTAAGATGGATCTGACTAGTGATTTGTAGAGTGCGACAAGACAATGTGGGTCGGAGAATTCTCTCGACTGCCTGCGTATAAATCCTAGCATTCTGTTCGCTCTATCAATAATTTCGTTATGGTGCACATGAAAGTCAAGTTTACGGTCAAGGGTAACTCCTAAGTCTTTTACTGCACTGTGTCGTTGTAATTGTGTACCGGAGATGCAGTAGTTAAACACTATTGGACAATTAGAACGGTGAAACGACATGGACAAACATTTATCAACAGAAATTTGTAGGTCGTTGTTCAGACATTTTGTACTATAGCACAATTTTGTGCTATAGCACAATTTTGTGCTATAGCATAATTTTGTGCGCGCACTATTTTGTGCTATAGCTAAGTGAAATGATTATCACTTAGAGGCGCTCCCGTAGTTCACTCGAACGACTTAATAAAATGCCTGTCATGGGTTCAAGCTTCAAATGAACCGTTACCCCGTAGCAAGGACTGACTATCCAGCTGCGTGATAATGAATAAAGTCTCGAAAGCCTGTATAAGCCGGAAAGTCCGCGTAGGACGCTACGCCAAATAGAAGAAGAAGAAGAATAAAACATACAACAACAGCAGTAACATGATGTTTGATGTCATCGATTTGATGGAGGTGATTTCATTTAGCCAAAGTGCATAAAATGTTGTATTTTATATTCAAATTCTTAATATTTTAACAATTCTAAACAACAGAAGAAACCAAAACTGTGCGTAGTATACTGTTTATGTGCAGCACATTTTTCGTACCTAGCCCAACAATTGGGTTCAATTGAAAAAAGAGCATCACAAAAACTGTCTGCAGAACCAAACCGACGTAGCACGAGAATGTAGAACCTCACATTCAATGTGGTAACACACTTACTACAGTTGCGCAAAACTGTGCACACAAACAATTGTGCTATAGCTCAAAACTGTGCTCTACCACAACATTGTCCTCCTCCACAAAATTGTGCTCTATCATAAAATTGTGCTCTACTACAAAATTGTGCTCTACCGCAAAATTGCTTGCGCACAAAATTATGCTATAGCACAAAATAGTTCGCGCACAAAATTGTGCTAGAGCACAAAATAGAGCGCACACAAAATTATGCTATAGCACAAAATTGTGCTACAGCACAAAATTGTGCTACAGCACAAAATTGTGCGGTACCACAAAATTGTGCTATAGCACAAAATTGTGCGGTTGCACAAAATCGTGCGGTTGCACAAAATCGTGCGGTTGCACAAAATCGTGCGGTTGCACAAAATCGTGCTGTTGCACAAAATTGTGCGGTTGCACAAAATTGTGCGATTGCACAAAAGTAGTACCACAATTTTGATTAGTGTGCAAGTGTGCTCGCACATATTGATGTGCTGTGCGTGCGTGGTAGCACTGTGCTACTTGACCCATCACTAGATACATCCCGTCATCTACCGCACGTTGCATGAGCACTCCAGCCAATGCATCCTTACTTGCATCTGTATGGATTTCAGTGTCTGCACCACTTTGGTAAATACGCAATACCGGATAATTCACTAACACTGATTTTATCTCTTCGAACGCAGCAATTTCCCGTATACCAAAATCAAACTGATTTTCTTTTTTTAACATCATCGTTAAAGGACGAGTGTAGCATGCACATGCACATGCTATACTGTTTTCAATCAGTTCACACACATTTCTTATTACACTTAATAAACACAAAATTGTCAACACAACACAACACACAAAAAGACCAAATTCCAACCACTCAAGATACCAACACAATCCAAACCACATAAATAACCTTACGTCAGGAATTGTAAGTCAGCAGAAAAACCCTTATCCAAAAACACTTAAAACACACAAGCGACACACAACCCCGGAGGTGCGAAAAAAACCTTACCCAGCACAAAACGCTTCAAGTGGGTAAAGCGTAAATACACAGCATTGCATAATAGCAACCAACAGAGACACCGTACCTCGTGTGTACAAACAGAACCGTAAGCGTAGGAAACAAAACACCGCGTAAGCGTCAGAACCCAGAACTGACCTTACATAATAAGCACAACCATATGTAAACTCAAAACTTGACATTCAGCATAATTGACACAAAATAGAGAGTATAAATAAAACCAACTCCGATCATGGCAGGTCAGATTCGTTCGGACTGTCAGGATAGGACTATGCCCATCCTACATCTATCGAGTTCTCATTTAAAGAGTTTAGATATGTCCCCCTGCCCAAGGTAAGGCCTCTAAACTCCAACGTTTCCAGTAAGGGAAACCTCCTAAAGGTTTCTATGATCGCCTGGACGATCAAGTGTCGAACGTCCGCTTCGAAACAGTATCCACCTCAGTTCTACTTAATTCGGCAAACGATGACGAAGGCCACCCTGACCAACGCGAGTTCAAAGTTACTACATAGCAACCGTCCCAAAATCGAATATACCGTGACTATCCCAAAACATACCACATGGCAACCGTAACAGTCATCAAACACATTACATGGCGACCGTGACCTTAATATGCAATCGGCGGGCAGAAGTATAAACAAATTATTTGTGATACGTACAACGGTAACGTACAGCAGTGTCGTGCTAACGCATCAAATAGTGTAAAAAAAAAGTGCGTTTTTGACCATAACCGGTATACGACGGATAAAAGTGTCAAATGTGCAAATTTGTATTGAACAACCCAGCTGGCACAAGTGACCCATAAAAAAAAACAATCGCTATGAATGAGCGACCAAAAGCAAATACAGTGTGGTGTACAAAATGACAACTCATCGAAAATATAAGTGATGAACCGTTTGAAGGGCGAAAAAAAAGTGTGATATAAAGCAATTATGTAAAAAAAAAGTGTTGTGACAACCTTCCTCAACGTGCAAAAATGCAACAACATTATGAATAAACCCTTAAGCGATCAGTTTGCAAACTAGAGCTACCTTGAAGTGAGGAACATCGCATCGACCCCAAAACTAAAGTAAACGGAAATAATGATGTCATGAGTAATGAGAAGCAGTGCAGTGAAACCATAAGCAATACCTATGTAGAAGTGATGTTCATCTGAAAGGTGATAGAATGAATGGCGAGACTACGGTATACGAGATGTGACTAGTGTGATTGAATGGAACAACCGTTCCCAACGTGGAAGACGACAAGACATCGAGCGACGACTGATGACACCCTACAACTTCACATTAAGCACCAATTAAACACCGAGCACCGGTAACGAGCGTTACACCATGAGCAGCAACAATAACAAATACATGCTATGTATTTAAACAAGGTACAAGGTTACATACGTAAATATGAAATTTTACTGATGAGGCTGCATAAATATGCAAAAACTATTCGAGAAAATAGAAATATTAGATAAAATTTATGAACAGGTGAAACAGCTGAACAAATGTTATAGGCTTTGCGCGTTAACAACATTAAGGGATAATACTAAGGAAATATACGACGAAATACAAGAACTCCTACGAAAGCACGAATCGTCTATTAAAGATGAAATATTAACAAAGCTAGTTAAAAAGAGTAGATACGTATACTACGAAATAAATAAGTGCATAAAAATACACTTCGAGAGACATCCAGATTCGTTAAATACGACATTATCAGAGAACCAATTTGACATAACAATAGAAACGAAACCTGACAAAATGGCTGACATTATGGAATTGATTAAAATCACCACTTCTCTCATATCAAAGTATGATGGTAATGAGAAGGATTTGAAAGGTGTGGTGTCAAACTTAAATGTATTAAAGAAAATAGTAAAGCCAGAAAATAAAGAAACAGTAATACAACTGGTACTAGGACGTCTAACAGGAAAAGCACGAATTGTTGTAGGAGAAGCTCCTAACTCAATAGAAGATATAGTTAACAAACTACAAGACAGATGCAGCATAAAGGTAACACCAGAGATCGTAGTATCAAAAATGGACAATACTAAACAGACTGGAACGATAGAAGATTTTGGAAGCGTTATTGAAAAATTAACGCAACAACTAGAAGAGGCATACATTGCAGAAGAGATAGCGCCAGAAGTAGCTAGAAAGAAGGCAACTAAATCAGGAATCAGTGCATTGAGTTATGGACTTAAAGATGGCGAGACCAAAATTATAATGAGATCAAGTAAATTCGAAACCTTGCATGAAGCAATAGAGCAAGCTGTAAAGTTGGAGCTAGAAGATAGAACGAAAAAGGGAAAGAATGATCAGACAAAGATCCTATATTCAAACGCTACCAGGAACAATAGAGGGTATGGAAACAACTACCAAGGAAGGAACAAATTCAACAAATTCTCAAATAATAATAGATATCAGACACAAATCCCACCCAGGTTCCCACCCGCAAGATATGAACAGAACAACAACAGAAATAATAATAACTTCAGATATAACAACAATAACACTAACAACAACAGAAATCAGCATGCAAATCGACAAAATTATTCCAACAGAAACCAGTACGTACAATCAAATAGAAATAATAGCAATTGGCAAAATAATCGAGCGCCTATTCATAACACAGTAACAGCCGAAGAACAGAATAATTTTTTAGGCCACTCTCAAGTATCAGAAAAAACCCTATACTAACCATAAACACTGATGCAGATAATTTTGTTAAAGTTAAAATAGAAATTGCAAAGGAAATCTATAGCACACTCATCATAGATACAGGAGCAACCGTATCCGTACTTAAAGCTAGTAAATTAAAACCAGGTTGCAAGATCAATACATCTAAAAAATTAACTTTGATAAGCTCTAGTGACCATGAATCAGAGACTTTAGGTACTGCTATGAAAACAATTCACTTTGGCGATTATTCCATTATACACGAATTTCATATAATAGAAGACGTAGAATCCATTTTTTCTGACGGACTGTTAGGAAAAGACTTTATAAAGCACAGATGTATTGTTGATTATGTTAATTGGATGATATACTTCTCATCTGATAACGGATTGATTTCACATCCAATAGAAGACAATGTAAATGGAAATTATATTTTACCAAAACGAAGTGAAGTAGTTCGAAAAATAACCATACCAAACTTGACAGAAGATTCAATCATCTTATCACAAGAAATCCAACCAGGGGTATTTTGCGGAAACACAATAGTCTCAAAACGTAATCAGTATATCAAATTCATTAATACCACAGATAAAGATGTTTCTTTTAACATAAAATCTTATACACCAGAAGTTGAACCATTAAGAGAGTATGAACAATTACAGAAGAAACTTGACACATCTAAGGAACGAATTCAGAAAATTCATAACAAAATCCATATAGAAAATATTCCACAAATAGCAAGAGAAGAGTTAGAAAATCTTATCACAAAATTCTCGGATATATTTTGTTTAGAAGATGAACCGGTCTCTACTAACAATTTTTATACCCAGGAAATTTCATTAAAAGATAATATTCCTTCTTATATACCAAATTATAAACAAATACATTCACAAACAGAGGAAATGCAATCACAGGTAGAAAAGATGTTGAAAAATAACATTATAGAACATTCTGTTTCATCATATAATTCACCGATACTATTAGTACCGAAGAAGTCAGGTGAAGGAAAAAAGAAATGGCGTTTAGTAGTGGATTTTCGGCAATTGAACAAGAAAATTTTACCAGACAAATTCCCTTTACCTCGCATAGACACGATACTAGATCAGCTAGGAAGAGCCAAATATTTCAGCACATTGGATTTGATGTCAGGGTTTCATCAAATCAAACTTGATAAAAATTCGAGAAAATACACAGCTTTTTCGACGCCTACAGGCCACTATCAGTTTACAAGAATGCCATTTGGACTCAACATTAGCCCAAACAGCTTTCAAAGAATGATGGCTATCGCTATGGCTGGTTTAACACCAGAGCTAGCATTTGTATATATAGATGATATTATAGTTACTGGATGCAGTGCACGGCATCATATCAGTAATTTAGGTAAAGTTTTTGATAGGCTAAGAAAGTATAACCTTAAACTAAATGCAGAGAAATGTTGTTTCTTTAAAACAGAAGTAACGTACTTAGGTCATAAAATAACAGATAAAGGAATTTATCCGGACGACGCGAAGTTTGACACAATTAAAAAACTTCCCGATTCCTACTAATGCTGATGAAGCAAGACGTTTTGTCGCATTTTGTAATTATTATCGTAAATTTGTACAGAATTTTGCTAAGATAGCTAAACCTATTAATAATTTGATTAAGAAAAATGTTAAGTTTGCATGGACTTCAGAATGTCAAGCAGCTTTTGATACATTGAAACAAAGCTTACTCTCACCCACAATTTTACAATATCCAGATTTTAAAAAGCAATTCATAATTACGACAGACGCATCGGATATGGCATGTGGTGCAGTGTTATCACAAATAACAGATGGAAACGATTTACCAGTCGCGTTTGCGAGTAAAAGTTTTACACCAGGAGAGAAGAATAAGCCAATTATCGAGAAAGAGCTTACAGCTATACATTGGGCAATTAATTATTTTAAACCTTACGTATATGGACAAAAATTTATAGTTAGAACAGATCATAGACCATTAGCATACTTATTTGGTATGAAAAATCCTACTTCTAAGCTTACTAGAATGAGACTAGATTTAGAAGAATTTGACTTTGAAATAGAATATTTAGCAGGTAAAACTAATGTTGCGGCAGACGCACTATCAAGAGTAATCCTTAACTCAGATGACCTAAAAGCATCAATACCAAAATCCAAAACGATTTTAATGGTTAATACAAGAGCCATGGTTAAGAAAAATAACGAGAAAACTGATATAAACAAAGACGAACCAATCGCAACAACAGGGACTGATCACCCCGCGATGTGGAAAACAGATAGACCTTCAGAAGTGAGAAAGGTATTGAAAATAGGTACGCAGAGAAATAAGAACAACGTTGAATTCATTATATACAACCATTCATATAGTAAAGCACTAGGAAAATTTCTTTTGAGAAATGATGTAAATGGAAGTCAAGCATTAGAGTTTGCTCTTCTAGAAATGTGCAAAATCGCGAAACAATATGGAAGAAATAAGCTAGCATGGTCAGAAGAAGATCATTTATTCGAAGAATATTCCCAACAAACTATTAAGGAAATCGCCAATAGAGCCATTACCAAGTTTGAAATAATCCTGTTTACTCCAACTAGATGGATAACAACAGAAAAAGAAAGGCTGAGAATAATTTCAGATTATCATATGACCCCTTCGGGAGGACATATAGGCCAGTACAGACTGTACCAGAAAATAAGGGAAAAATACAAATGGAAAAATATGAAAGATGATATCAAGAAATACGTACGAAATTGTAAGGCATGCATAGTTAATAAGACGACTAGACATACTAAAGAAAAAACAGTTGTAACTACAGCACCGACAAAACCATTTAACATAATTTCAATCGACACAGTAGGACCTCTAACAAAACTAACAAAAACAACAGGTATGCAATAACCATACAATGTGACTTAACGAAATACATCGTAGTAATACCTATCCATAACAAAGAAGCAAATACTATAGCAAGAGCATTGGTAGAAAACTTTATTCTTACATTTGGAACATTTATCGAATTAAAATCAGATCAAGGACTAGAATATAACAATGAAATATTACACAAAATCTCAGAAATCTTAAAAATCAAACAGACGTTTAGCACAGCTTACCACCCACGGACAATAGGATCATTAGAAAGAAATCATAGATGTCTAAACGAATACCTAAGAAGTTATACAAACGAACATCATGATGACTGGGATGATTGGACTAAATTTTACGAATTTGTTTACAATACAACAGAACACACTGACACAAACTACACACCATACGAACTGGTATTCGGAAGAAAAGCGAATTTACCACAAGATATATTCAAAACAAAAATAGAACCAGTTTATAATATTGACCAATATTATTTCGAAATGAAATATAAACTCCAAAAATCAAACGAAATAGCTAGAGAAAATTTGATAAAAGCAAAGAATAGAAGACAGCACATCTTAAATAAAGATACAGTACCACTTATTATAAACTTAGGAGATCAGGTATATTTGGAAAATGAAAATAGGAAAAAATTAGATCCAGTCTACATTGGACCTTTCACAGTAGTAAGTGACCGAGGGCCTAATTGCGTAATACAAAATAAAACAACAAAGAAAATCTCTACAGTACACAAAAATAGATTAATTAAGTACACAGGAGAATAACTTCAATCATTGTAATTCATTACGTTATTCTATTAAAGGGGGGAGGTGTAGCATGCACATGCACATGCTATACTGTTTTCAATCAGTTCACACACATTTCTTATTACACTTAATAAACACAAAATTGTCAACACAACACAACACACAAAAAGACCAAATTCCAACCACTCAAGATACCAACACAATCCAAACCACATAAATAACCTTACGTCAGGAATTGTAAGTCAGCAGAAAAACCCTTATCCAAAAACACTTAAAACACACAAGCGACACACAACCCCGGAGGTGCGAAAAAAACCTTACCCAGCACAAAACGCTTCAAGTGGGTAAAGCGTAAATACACAGCATTGCATAATAGCAACCAACAGAGACACCGTACCTCGTGTGTACAAACAGAACCGTAAGCGTAGGAAACAAAACACCGCGTAAGCGTCAGAACCCAGAACTGACCTTACATAATAAGCACAACCATATGTAAACTCAAAACTTGACATTCAGCATAATTGACACAAAATAGAGAGTATAAATAAAACCAACTCCGATCATGGCAGGTCAGATTCGTTCGGACTGTCAGGATAGGACTATGCCCATCCTACATCTATCGAGTTCTCATTTAAAGAGTTTAGATATGTCCCCCTGCCCAAGGTAAGGCCTCTAAACTCCAACGTTTCCAGTAAGGGAAACCTCCTAAAGGTTTCTATGATCGCCTGGACGATCAAGTGTCGAACGTCCGCTTCGAAACAGTATCCACCTCAGTTCTACTTAATTCGGCAAACGATGACGAAGGCCACCCTGACCAACGCGAGTTCAAAGTTACTACATAGCAACCGTCCCAAAATCGAATATACCGTGACTATCCCAAAACATACCACATGGCAACCGTAACAGTCATCAAACACATTACACGAGCTATCTTCGCAAATCCCGGTATGAACTTACGAAAATAACTTGCAAGACCTATGAATCGCTGAAACTGCTTAAACCTGATTTCTCGGCCATCTCAAACACACGCTTCAAAGATGCGATACCATCTTGCTCACTCTTAGCTGGGATTATAATGTCATCCACAAACGTTATAATAACTCCTTCGTTTATGAGCTCTCGTAATGCAGAATTAATAAATCCGCAAAATGCATTTCCACTGGTCCACAAACCGAACGGAGCCCGAAAAAACTCATATTGCCCTTCGTGAGTAACAAAAGCTGTAAACTTCCGACTATCTTCGTCTATTGGAACGTGAAAATAAGAATTTTCAAGATCCAATGTCGTGAAAACTCGAGATTCCGCCAATTGCTCTACTTGATCTTCTATGTTAGGGATTGGATATTTATCCCTAATCATCTTCTTGTTCAGCTCCCTGTAATCGATGCACACTCTGTACGTACCATTCTTTTTAGGAACCACAACCACAGCACTTGCGTATGGACTGTACGATGATCTCACGACACCTTTTTCTAACCATTCCTGTACCTGATCTTTAACCACACGCCTTTCTAATGGAGCAAGCCTACGAGGATTTTCACGAACTACACTTTCATCTTGTAACTTGATTACTAAGGTCTCGACTGATTGTGGGTTTTCGTTGGGATTATAACACTTTATCATGCACTCTATTTGTTCGCGATATTCTGAAGGAACCGTTAACTCTCCCACATCCGCGGCTGTTATATTGTAAATCCATCGTTCGTCATTTTCTACCGATTCAACTTCTTCCACTTTCAAACCATCGTTCGTTATCGTATACTTCGTTGTTTGCTAAAAGTCCATACCTAACAACACTTTTGAGTTCATAGAATTCACTGACACTATAAAAACATCGACCGATCGCTTCAATTCGTCAATTTCCATACTTATCTTTGTTTTGCCGTGTGGCGTGTTGCAATTTCCACCGAAACCACGGAGTCGAAAACCTGTTTTAACTGGCACCATTTCACTAAACGGCAACTCATCGAAAAAATCTTTCCGCAATAACGACACTTCACTGCCAGGATCGACAAAAGCCACACAATCCATATTGTTCACTATGATGTGCTTTGTGATCAGTCCATTTCGTTTTAATTCGGACACATCGTTCTGTTCCGCTGTTTTCACTGTAAGAACATTCGTGGTGTCACCATTGTTTTGCCTTGGCATGTTCGACGAATGTCGCGCTTTGTTCGGACATTCCTTCGCGCGGTGTCCGTATTCATTGCAAACAAAACACTTGGGTCCACGTTGTTTGTTTGCGCATGTACGTGTTTCATGTCCAAGATCACCACAATTGTAGCAACGTCGTTTTGAGTTTTCTTCTACTTTTTCCACCACGCGTCGCACTTGTTCTTTCTTCTTTTCTGTTGGTTCATCTTTCTTTTGCGCACGTTCCCAGAACAGTAGCTTCGATTTCAAATCTTTTATTGTCACAGCTTCGTATAAACTTGCTCGACTTCGAGTGTCCATTGTAACACCATCGACGATATATTCCATTAAACTGACTTCATCTAAATCGATGCCTTGCGCAATGCGTTGCATTGCATAGATAAACTCCAATACGGATTCATCTTTCTTCTTCTTACGCGTTACCAGCTTACGGTGTACGTCATTCGCACGAACTACAGTACCGAACTCTTCCAGTAAAGCTGCACGCAACGCGGTATACGAATTGGTTTCGCGTTTGATCATCACAAAACTTTTCGCCACACCAACTAACTTTTTGCGCATCATTACCAGCATCTGATCTTGCGTCCAACGTGCCATCTTTGAATATCTTCAAATTCGTTTAGCCACACATTAAAGTCTTGGGATAGATCATTCCCGTACGTTTCTAAACCGTCTTCAACATCACGAAACGAATACGGCGTGCGCACCAAATCCGAGTGTTCTGGCCAGACCGCTTCATCGTTTGTACTGCTACGCATTTCTGCGTCTGCAAAATTGTCCGTATTCATGGTTTCGTCCATTATTTCCACGTTTCCTTCTTCGACTAGTCGCCTAGCCAACTCTTCTTTTGTACCCTTGGTAGCTAGTTTTCTAGCGGCGCACCTCCTAACTAAACCCGGACGAGTTAAATCGTTTAGCAACACGAGGATCCGCGCTTCGTTGTCCATTATGCGAATTTCACGAGAATTCAGCAGTTATCGACAGTTCCTTATGCCTTCACCAAAACAAGCGCGTGCCCCACACGCAGTATATACGTCTACCTCTTTCCACTAGTGACGCACACTTTCACACACACTCAACTCTTTCTCGTTGATTACGTTCTCTAAACGCACGTTTTATACGCACTACGCGATGCTTTTCGTCTTTAATCGTCACACTTACACAAAAGTCACACTTCTGTTGTCCTTTGTGCAACTCGCGTCGTTTTTTTGCGTACCGGCGTACCTCTTACACGCACTGTACTTAACTTTATCCTCTTTAACACACACAGGCGCACGTCTTACACGCACTGCGCTTCTTTCCCTCTCTAACACACACGAGCACACGTTGCACACGGGCTGCGTAATGCTTTGTACATCTTAGCACATACAGGCGCACATCTTACACGCACTGTACATAACTTCATCCTCTTTAACACACACAGGCGCACGTCTTACACGCGCTGCGTAATGCTTTGTACGTCTTAACACATACAGGCGCACGTCTTACACGCACTGTATACTTTTCTGTACGTCTTCACATACAGGCGCACATCTTCTAGGCACTGTACACTTTTTTGCGCGTCTTCACGCAACTCTTTTCTAATATCCCGGTTGAGCCCCTATGTAGGATGAAAAGAGAGAAGAGTGCTTTATTCAGTTCAAATTAACATAATCGTCTTAGTTCTTCACGTGTGTTTCACTTTAATCTCCGTGTGCGACTGTCGGCATCCGCTGTCCGTTCTCCCGTCCTCCCGTTTAATCGAGTCACGCCGCTCTCATCCGAGCTGTCATCACGAACACAGGGTGGATCATTCGTCAGCCATCCTACACTTATTTTCTTCACCTTGAATTATAAAGCCAGGTGGCTGTTCCATGTAAATCTCCTCCTTAAGGTTGCCATGTAGAAAAGCTGTTTTTACGTCGTATTGCTTTACAAGCATTCGTCTTTTTCCGGCAATGCACAAGAATGTCCTAAAAGTAGTTTTCCGAACGACTGGTGCAAAAACTTCATCATAATCTACTCCATAACGCTGACTAAAACCTTTTGCCACCAATCGTGCTTTGTATCGACAAATGTTACCTTTCTCATCTCGTTTTATCTTATATACCCACTTGCAACTGATTGGACGTCTTCTGTTTGGTGATTCAACTAAATCCCAAGTGTCGTTAGTTTTCAATACATTTAGTTCTTCTAGCAATGCTTTTCTCCATTCTTCTTTGTCGTCACTTTCAAGAGCTTCTTTTAAATTTCGTGGTTCTTTTTCATCTGGTTTCACTGTACATGCGTATCGTGCTGGAGGTAGTCCACGAGTAACTCTTGTGGATGGACGCAATTGTTCTTCATTCGACGTTTCATCTGAATAATTTTCTTCCGATTCGGATATAGTATCATAATCTGTCTCGCTATCAGTTAGTATTACATCCCCTTGAGCTTCATCATCTTCATTAGGTTGAAATTTAGTTTCTTCAGAATTATCGAGTAGAGACACTACTATTTCATTACATTTTTTTTTATTTTTCTAAATTGGGTTGAGGTATTTGGTAATTGTGCGATTCTATAAATGTAACATCACGGCCTATTGTAATCTTACCAGTTGTAGTGTCTATTAAACGATAAGCTTTTGATTCGACACTATAACCCATCAGTCTTAACTTTACCGCCGTATCATGCAATTTACCACGATGCATACTTGGTACATGACAATATACCTCTGTTCCGAATGCTCGCACGTGTCCACGATCAGGTTTTCGTCCAAACCACCTATAGTACGGGGTATCATCTATAGCTTTACTTGGTAGGCGATTCTGTTAATAGTTTGCTGTATTCATTGCTTCACCCCAATAACATTCGTTCAAACCTGCATCAATAAGCATACATTTTGCCATTTCAACTAACGTGCGATTCTTTCTTTCCGCTACTCCATTTTGCTGCGGGGAATAAGGGGCTGTTAGTTATTAAATTATTCCCTGATTTGCAAGAAAATCCTTGAAAATCTTTCCAGTAAATTCACCACCGCGATCAGATCGTAATATTTTGAGATTCTTGCCGAATTGAGTCTTGACCAGTTCAACATATTGTTCAAATTTTTTTATTGCCTCGGATTTTTTATGTAACATATAGATGACTGTATATCTGCTATAGTCATCTATAAATGTAAATAAATACCTTTTTCCTCCCAAAGTGGCATTGCGCATAGGTCCACATATATCTGTATGAACTAGATCCATCACTGCATTGGTTTGTCGTTCAGATTGCTTCGGGAACGGAATTCGCTGCATTTTTCCTTTCAGGCAAATTTCACAAATATCCGAACAAGTACAATTCTTGAATATAATTCCTCTTGACAGTTCCGTCATCTTTGAAATACTATGACATCCAACATGTCCCAAACGACGATGCCAAACGTGTATACAATCAGTTGAATTAACCATAGCTACCGAATTTTCTTCTCTTCCTAGGCATAATACGAACAAATTACCAAAAATCTTACCTACTGCACCAACTATTCCACCACGTTGGATTTGTGCACCAGCCTGGTTAAATGTAATGGTGTATCCTTCTTGCACCAGACGTTTCACTGATATTAGATTCGATTTCATACTCGGCACGAATAGCACATCCTTCAACGTTACAATTCGTTCATTTCCGCTTCCATCCAGCATGATCAGCCAACCTGATCCACGTCCTTTTGATTTTGATTTCATTCCATTCGCTACGCTTACTTCTTCATCGAAATTTCATCCAAAATCTCAAAAAAACTTCTTTCATTCGAGATGTGACAAGTAGCGCCCGAATCTAATAGCCACAGTTTCTTTGATAGAGATATTTTTCTGGTTGTAAATGCCCAATTTTCTCCGCTATCTTCCTCTGATATAATTGAAACAATATTAGCTTTTTCTCTGTCACTAACCTGCTGATTTCTGTCTTTCCATCTTTTAAATTTCTCGCACTATGCTTTATGATATCCTGGCCGTTAACAGAAGAAACTCGTTGTAACATCTTTCTCTTTGATCCTGTCTATTTGAAGTGCTGTTTCCGTTAAGTCAACATCAGCTCGATTTTTTTGTTTTTGCCACTCGTCAATAAGTTTTCCCTTCACTAGATTCAACGTCAAGTCTTCATCCGGACGAGCTTCTAATGCTGTTACAAGTACATCATACTCCTCGGGAAGATTACTTAATAAAATGGCAATCACCCATTGGTCATCAAGTATTTTTTCAGGAGACAAATTATTCAATTTTTCAAATAACTCCGAAAGTTTCGTAATGTGTGCATCCATATCGCCGTCTTTTTCTAAACGCGAGCCACAGATTTTTCGCATTATCGATACCTTCGTCGTCATAGTTTTCTTCACATGGAAATCTTCCAGTTTTTTCCATGCATCCGCTGCATTGCCCGCCTTTTTTATATGAATCAACTGGTTGTCTTCCACGCATAATCCAATATGAGCCATGGCCAGCTCGTCCAGTTTACTCCAAGCTGCCGTTATTGGTTCCGGTTTCTCTTCTTTCACAACTGACCAACATCCTTCCTTTATGAGGAGAAGTTTCATTCTGAAACTCCAATTCTCGTAGTTGGTACCATTCAATCTCGCGAACGACACTTTATCAGCCATTTTCCTCGAAAAAATCCAATACCTTTATCAGCGTAGACGGTCTGGGACCTGTTGGAATTTTCTAATAAAAATAATTGACACAACTTAAACTGTTCTGTATCCTTTTAAGTTACACAGAAAACTAAAAAACTTTTATTCTGCACTATAGTCTACTTTGATTCAACAACACAACGTTGTATTCTATGATATCCTACAAGAGCCAGGTCCCAGTTTTTTTGGCACGGTATGTCGAATGACATCACTGAACTTGTTAAAGCATGCAAAGGTTTGCGAAAAAAAAGCACACGTAACCAACAAAAAGGACCCCTTTTACAAGACACACCTCCTACTTATCTATTTGAGAGAGTGGGTATAGATTTATATTAATACGCAGGGAATGATCATATTGTAATTAAAGATTTGTTATTTATTTGTTATTTATTAATTGAAATTCAACGGACCGCGAGTGGCCCACTTGAAGCGAATTCGTTTACAATCATTAGATAATGGTCACGTTTCGGTCATCCATTTGTTACGCTTAGGCTGCGCTCTGGCACCAATCGAACACGACATCCGACTCGAACAAACCCATTATTACAAACGTGTAATGGCCCTTTAGCGCTGTCTGCTGCATGGGCCTATGTCGACTCCAATTCACGTTTACGAAGTCAACCACGAGGCGCGCGAAAGGGAACGATCGAAGACGACGGCGGCCATCGCGAATTGTATATTATAAATAGAGACGAGAGATGCGCTCTCGTCCTTTTTTCCTGCTACCGCGAATAAAGACACGTTCTTTACAGTTCGTTAAAACAAAGTTTTATAAAACGCGTCTAGTTTATTTTATGCGATTAGGAAGAAGTTGCATTTGCAACACCCATATAATCATATGGAGGTGCACTGTCAGACACAAACAAACAAACAAGACAAACATGTCAAATCCCATACATTTTCATGTTCGATGTCGTGTTCGATTGGTGCTAGAGCGCCGGGTTAGTCTTAAGTGAAATGCATATTCAGGGCATCCTATTTCTAGACTGTTAAATGAAAAATCAATTAAGATGTGTCCTGGAAGTCTTAGATCGCGTGTTTTATGAATATGGGTACCCCACGCAAATCAATGTGTGACGGGTGTGACAATGTTCCGTTCAATTCTTCTGCATTTGTAACGTATAGCAATGATACAAATATTAATATATCATTTTCTAGCCCGAGAAACCCTAAATGTAACGGACTAGCAGAAAAAGGTGTAGCTATTGATAAAAATATAATCAGACGATGCTATGAAGCTGACGATATCAAATATTTTCAAAAGTGTTACCTAGAGTATAACACTTTAAAAGTAGCGGCAATGGGTCTTTCTCCAGCACAATTATTCTTTGGTCGCTAGCTTAAGTCCCGCTTACCCACAAATAGTGCGTTGTTACATCGCAATTGCATTGATGAAAAACTCATCGAAAGGAAAATATTTTCCAAGCGACAACATCAAAAGAAATTCTATGATTAAGCTTCAAAACCATTGCCAGTCCTGAACATAGGAGATAGAGTTAATTTCAAAAAGTCCCGGAAAAGAATGAAATGATGATAAAATCATTCGTCAGGTAAACAGTAGATCGTACATAGTTCAAAACAATTTTGGAAATCATTTTCGACGGAATAGAAGATTTCTGGTGAAAACTGCAAATATGATCCCAAATAGCAATGACATATTCCATCACAAAGATGAGATTCGTATAGGTTTACCCATAAGTATGGCTGCATCTCACGTTGAAAATAGATACCAGCCAACTGAAAGCATAGAAACACAAGATACCGAAGCATTGGAAAATCAATCAAATGAAACAGTTACAGGGACATAATCTGATTATGACACGTGTTGTACAGCGAGTGATTCAGAATCAACATTGAATGAAGACCTTGAAAATAACGAATCTCAATCAGATGATCCAGATACAGATAACCTATACGAAATTCTAAGTGGACGCGTCGTTCGTGCTCCAAGAATATTTGATATTTAGTTAGTATAAATTCATATTGATAGGATTAGACTAAGTGCATTAGGATAATTATCTATAATAATAAGTTTGTAAATAGTTGTAAAAAAAGAAAAAGAAAAAGAAAGCGTGTAATAAGCAAGGTTGCTGGCAACACTGGCATATGACAGTTCTGGCTGCTTGGGGAATGATCCAACAGACGTGCTTAAGGACTAGAGTGCAACAGACGTATACGTAATAAAGCAGACATAATAAAACTTATTACAGAAGCTACTTCGATAAAAGTGAAGCTCAGCCCTCCACGTTACATTGGACAAGCGTTACATCCCTTAAAATGTTCCCAAGCAGCATTTTATTACAGTTTTGTACAGTACATCCAGGCGACCGACCAGTGTACATTATTTGAATAAAAAATATTTTCAATTTCGATGAAAAAACAGTTAATTGCTTTAAGATAAATCGATTTCTAGAAGACTTTACTTTAGTTTTAAAATTTTTAGATTTAGAATTTATTTTTAGAAATTAGTTTTAAAAAAAGTAAATAACAGGTTTGATATTTTTCATTGTTGCACTATGGTTTATAAAAAATAGTCTAAAAGATGGAAGTGCATAAACAACCCAAAAGCTTGCAATTGGAGTACCACTTTCAAGGAGAAGAAAATATAAAATATCAAACATATTTATAAATAAATGAAATATATGAAATATAATTATTATCTATTTAATCTATGTTTCCGGCCATTTTCAATATAAATTGCTTTAGGTGCGAGAACTCTGTTTTAAAGTGAGATTAATAAAGTTAGTAAATATTTGTATGTATTTCATTCTCCTGCATTATCAAAAGATAAGTAAAAAATTAAATTATCATGATGATGATGATGATGGTCCCTCCACTTTCCCCTTCAAAGGTTCGAGAAGGACGAAATTATCTTAAAGATATTTAGGTATAAAAATGTAAGTAAAATTTCTACATAACACTCGAGTGGATGATTGAGTGTTTTCGACCCACTAATGAATCCGATAGGGTGCCGCTAAGTCCTATCATCTTACAATAAGTGGGTCTAAACCCCAAAGTCCACTATACGCGCGCGTGTCTCGAATTTTTGAAGACTCTCATTATTTTTTAAATTTTATTTAAAATTATCTTATTATTTTTCATAAAAGCTGTTAACCAAAAACAAATTAAATATACACCATCATCATCAAGTAGATAAATGCGGTTAAATACTTTTACATAATACAAACAAGCAAGCACTTCTAGAAGTATACATTCTACATTACACTATACTACTATACTAAAACACTTCACGACCACATTACTAAATAACCTGCTTCACATACAGTGCACATTCCCTTCTGAAATTACCCAGACTTGTGGCGTTAACAACTTCTCTTGGCATCGAATAATACATTCGAATTCCCTTATAGTATAAGGAGTTCTGAGCTCTTAATGAAAGGTAGCTTGGTGTTCTCGGTTCATTTGATCTACGAGTAGGGTAACGATGCACATCCGTTCCTAGAACTATTTGTTCCCCGAGATATCTTGGTAACATTCCATTTAATATTTTATGTATGAAAATCATTGTTTGATATATTATTTTTGTTTTACTGACATCCATTGCAGGATGTCAAGCATAACGTTAGAAGAAGTTCTTGAACCAAGACCCAAAATCACTCTCATAATTTTGTTTTGGATACGTTGTAATCTTTGTATCTGTGTTTTATTGCCAAGAAAAAGAATAGAAGCACAAAATCTAAATGTGGTGAAATAAGCGACTTGTAAAGTTGCAGTTTACCAAAAAAGTTTAAATCTTTGCTAAGCCTGCTAATGACCCCACTTTTTTTTGCTACTTTCGCTATGACATTATCTATGTGGGGCCCAAACGTGAGTTTATTGTCAATTATAACCCCTAAATATTTTAGTTCAGAAGTATTGTCTATTTGTTCGTGATTTATAGAAATGCACAGCTGTTCTTGATTATTTGTGTTTGATATGATCATGTATTTGGTTTTATTAATGTTTAGAGCCAGTTTTTTTATATTTTAGCCAGCCATCTAAAACATTTAGTTCTAGATTTGATAGAGTCTCTGCTTGTTTTAAATTAGGCTTTGCGATGAATAATACTGTATCATCGGCAAACAGGTTTACCTCACAAAAATGCAATATTTTCTTTATGTCGTTAATATACATTATAAACAAGATTGGCCCTAAAACACTTCCTTGTGGAACTCCCAGTGTGTTTTCTAGTGGATCTGAAGAACTATTTAAAAAAGAGGTAGTTTGCGTTCTTCCTTCGAGATAATCTGTAAACCATTTTAGAGGAACTCCTTGAATACCAAAAGATTGCAGGGTGTCCAATAATAAAGGTCTCGCTATAGTTTCAAACGCACGTTTGAGATCCAAAAACACTACAAGCACCTCATATTTTTGTTCTATAAAACCTTTCCATTTAGACAACACAAGATTAAGTGCAGTTTCACAGGAATGTCCTTCTCTGTATCCAGATTGTTCTGGTATCAATAAGCCATGAGTGGTAAGATGATTCATTAGCTGCTCTTTTACTACTGTAGAAACCTCCTCTTCTAAATAATAATACACACGGTATCGTTGATGTTTCCTCGTCACCGTTTATTAACCATCTCCTCGATTCTCACCAACGTTCTCTTTATATATCTTCCAACAGTGACCAATGTTCTCTCCCACAATTCCCTCTCTTTTAATCAACGTTCTCACACTTCCCCTCATTCTATGTTTGTTCTCTCTCTTGTATACAACACTGCTTGTACGCAACTCTACAACTACCAATTCTAATATTTTTTCAAATATATGCAAGATATTAATCGGCCGAAATTCTTCTGCCTTAATAGTACCAGGAACTTTTGGGATAGGAATTATTTTGGACATCTTCCACACTTTTGGAAATATACCAGTTACCAAAGATTCGTTAATTATTGATAAAAGCTGTCCTCCAATGATATCAAAACTATCTTTAATCACTCTTGAATTTATTTTCCCTATAGCCGCTGTATTTTTTAGATTGAAACAAATTGTTTTTAAATCATTCAGAGATATTGTTTTGAAGTTGAACAAATGTCTCGGATCTTCAGTCTGTATTAGTTGATTTGGCTTAGGAACCATGTGTATTCATTAATTGTTTTTATGCTGGTAATGAAATATTCATTAAATTTTGTTGCTATAGCAGACTCATTTATTTCAATTAGACCTTCAAACTTTACTACTGATGTGGATTTTTTCTCAGGCTCTATCAAAGATTTTAAGAATTTCCACAACTGTTTACTATTTCCCTTGTTTTTGTTGATTTTCTCATAATTATAATTCTGACGAGTTGTATTTAGTTTTTTGCGGTGAATAGTTCTTCCAGCTAATAATTGACTTTTGTACATATTTTTATTATTTTCATTTATTTTTATGCTAATTGTTTCATGATCAGAGATTTTTAAAGATGGTTCAGTTTGTACGACAGTTGAATCAATGTTACTATAAACGTGATCAATTAAAGTTCTCGAGCGATTGGTGATTCGAGTTGGCTCTTTTACTTTTTTATGCATATTTACTGAACACATTAAATTTTTTAAATTTCTGGATTTTTCTTGATCCAACCAATTTATGTTAAAATCTCCTACAATTATACATTGTTTAGTCCAATCAATGAAGCTATCCATCCATATTTCTATTTGCTCAATATATTTAGTTTCATTAGAACTTGGTGAATGATATATAACACCATATAAAGCTGGAGACATGCCTCGCAACATACTGACACCCAAAAACCAATTTCCATCAATTGATTCGCTTAAAATTTGTTTAAAAAGAATAGAATCTCTGATATACAGCGCCACACCTCCTGTATGTCTTGAATGAGATAAACAAAAAGAACATCTAGGAATATAATATCCAGGAATATAATATTGTTCAAATGCTTCACTTTCTGTGATGTGAGTTTCAGAAATGAAAACTAATAAGGGTTTAATAGTTTCCACAGTTTTTCTTAGCAGATTATAATGTGTAGAAAGACCTGCGACGTTTAAGTAAATTATTTCCCCATTTTTGGGTTGCTATTTTTTGATTGCTATTGTACAAGTTTGGACATTTTTTCTAATTCTTTTTTATATATTGGACACCATTTACTATTGGCTGCATGGTTTGTATCTAAAATGGCATTATTTTTTTGATTTTCATTTTCACAATTTATACACCTGAAGCATAATGATTTGCAAGTTGTGGTTGGGTAGTTTTCACCACATTTTGAACATGTTTCTTCATTTTTGCTAAATGTTTTGGTGTGTCCATATTGTGAGCATTTGAAGCACCGTAAGATTCTTATAGAACGGACCAGACGACAATCAGCAAACCCAATACGTATAGTTTTAGGGTATTTAGCATAGTGAATGATTTTTCATCTACATCAATAAAAACATTAAACTTTTCATACTTTAAATTTTTATTTTCGTACCTGCCAGCAATTTTGATTTGTACCCATGGTATCATAGAATTCTGCTTTTTTAAAAGGTTGATAATTTCTTCATCAGAGTAATTTTCAGTCATGCCCATTACTTTCATTCTAATCAAAGGATTAGATGTTGAATATTCCGCTCCGAGATCTGCTTCAATGTCTTTACGTAATTTTTTTTTGTTAGTATTTAGTGGACATTGTACCATAATTTGACCCCCAGTACCATTTCGGAAATCTGAGAGGTTGTACTAAACAGGGTCCAATTTGGCTCGCAAATATGCTCTGGTTACATTGCATGATTGAATTTTATGAGGAATGATTACAAATTGGTTTTTTATTCTTTTATTTAATTCTACAGTATCGATATCACATATATCGTTGAGTGCATTGTGTTCACCTGAGTCAATTTTATTTTCTAAGGAATGATCATTATGTTTTGGCATCATTGTCTTATTTTTTCTGACCACTTTAGACCAAGTCATTTCATCTTCGGTTACATTCTTCTTGTCCTCAACCAGATTGCAAGAATGGTTGTTATGCATTAATTCAGGCACGTCATTTTCAGGACCTCTGTAAGGCTCGTCAATGTTTTCTATCTCACGCGAACTTGCATGGCAATTGCATACAAGCGACTTGTCTGCATTGTGTAAATGTGCCTAATTTCGTCCAATCCTTTATTTAGCCTCTCACTAACATTAGCTTCCAATTCTTGCATACACTTTTTAATCAAGTTACTAATATTATCATCAATACTGTTCCTATTAACGCTTATGCCTGTATTGCTCATGTCGATGGTGTTTCACGCATCACATCTAAAAAACAAATTAGGGTTATCACTCAGCACCTTGAAAGTTGAAACTTTCAGGGTAGTGAAACGTCGATGAAATATACAGTTGCATTCACCCTTGCAAAATACGGGACTATCACCCGGCAAAACGTCTTTGAGCATTTGGCACATATTCCACATTCCATTGTCACCAGAAATATTTGGTTTACGCTGCTTCAACGGTAAAGAGCCACTGTACATCTATATTACACACACTATTGAACAAAAACAACATACCATCCGATAATTTCGTTCACTACTACCATAGCACACTTCGTTAGGATCGACGCTGAAATTTTATTAAACTTTATCTTCAATTTACGATCTAAATACAGCTTGTAAAGTATATACTACAACGAGTTGCACTAGCACATAACATAACAAACAATTTGTGATGAAACCATCAAACAATTTCTTCAATTTAACATAAGAAAATCACAATTTTGTAAGACACACTACACAACACAACCACACTCATCTACATCTACACCTACATCATTTTTTATTATTTACCTTTTTAAAAGTACAGTCTAAAACTCATTGATTGAACTTCAATTCCCTGCCATCTATTGAATATGTGCTTTTTAGCTGGACGGTTTTCCATACAAAAAATTCATGAAAATTTTCTCGGCAGGCCATGAGATTTTTGTGAAATTTTCAAAAACCAGTTTTCCCATACAAACGCATGCTTTTTAATTGGACTGTCAGTCTACCATCGAGCGTTAAACAAAAAGCATGCCAACTAAAAAGCGTTCAACTATTGAATTCTGACTGTACAAGATTGTAAATAATTATAATTCTTGAAGTTGTAACAATTCTGATTGCTGTTAAAAATGATAACATAATATTAATATAATAATTTATTTATACTCATTAATTATCAATGATTTTTATCTTTAATAACGATTGCTGAACTTTTTAGGATTGTTCGAAAATTGTTGCTTTTCTAATTATCATATAAAAGTAATAAATACTAAGACATGATTATTTATTAATTTGCTCATTCACGGGGGTTAAAACAGGTGTTCAAAAATGCTGCTTTGGTTTGCGATAAACAGGCGTTACGCGTAACGCTAGCGTAATGTAGAGAGCTGAGCCTTACTTTTACCGTTCGCGATACGGTAAAAAAGCCCTTTACTTTTGACTGCATTCACGTATCTGACCTCACGACCATTCATTTTTGCTCGCAATGTTTGGCTTGGCCATGATTAAATGACGTAAGCCGAAATACTTGCAAGAAAAGGACAACCATGTAATGATGAGTTATAAAACGCCATCTATTGAGCAAATCAGTGAAGCTATGAAGCTTTGGTTTTTTCCTATGGATATTGGATTTTCCAGTCGTTTAATATTAAGATGTGGCACTTGGGCCTGTATACCACATACTATTATAATGTAAGCAACAGTCATAAAATTAGGGTAAAATAAAAAATACAGATTTATTATGTAGAAAAAATTGTTAACAGTCAAGAGATAATAAGGACTTACGAAAAATAACGGCGCATTCAAAATATGAATGAGGATAATCGTAGAGAGAGTGAAATAGCAAATAGAAGTGTCAAAATAGGAAGCTTGGCATAAAGAAAAAGAAAATCGACAGTTTTGTTATTGATCTTAGCAAGGACGCATGTGTTAGATTTAATAAAAAGAAAAGTTTTTTTTATTCAGAAACAACGGCTTCGGCCGTTTGATAAAAAAAACGTTATAAATAATAAAAATATATCAAAGATCACGACCTGCTATTCTGCTATTTCTCATATTTAAAAAATGAGAAAGAGACGACATTAATTGAGACACGCGCGCGAGGATCAGATCGCAATGAAGCCATGTGTTTGTTTTGAAATAGACATACCTTAAGTGGCTTATTATGTTGTAAACTGTTAACCGTTTTCACCTATCATGAATACTCCCGGATTTTTCCGAAAAACTTGTATTCTTCAAACTAATAAATTTAATATCGTAGTGATAAAATCATTCCTTTCAATCAATTGTCAGGTAAGAGGTGGGGCTCTCATGTGATATGTGAGTTTATGAAGGATGAAATTAAATTGCAGTATATAACATAGATGTCAATGAAAATCACTTACTATTTCTACTTACTTGTGAAAATGCTTTGAATGAACAATTATGCTTTGGATTTGTGAGTTGATAAACATGTTCACGAGGGACATGTTCAATTAAAGCAGGTATTTTATGTTCTTCTGGAAGATCGAAGAATAGATATAGGCATCGTACTAATGTCGATGGTAAACATGCGTTAATCATAATCTAGAGAGAATTATGGAATAATTATTACATATCGAACTGAATGAAATAACTGGAAGGATTGATATATTAAGAAAATGTTGCGCATACAAACTCTTGTAAAGAAATGTTGTTAGCTGTGGTGCCATTAAACTAACAGCTGTTAAAATACCTAATCCAGGTCCAAATTCTGCAAACTTTTAGAATAATAAAGTTCTAGAAATGATGCAATGATTTTCGAGGCCGTTTCCTTCAGGGACATCGAAGAAGGGATTGAGGCGTTTAGTGCTGGTTCCACTCAAGATATTCGTCGATGGTAGAAACATTTCGAGGAATTAGTACGATGGCAGGCTGGAATGCTGAACAAAACTTATTATGTGTCGCAAGAAGCTTACGGGTGTGGCTCGTAGTTTTAGGAAGTCTTTGTGGTATGACAACGTTCCAAAAGCTGCGCCAAGCAATTATCAACGAGTTTGGACGTAAAATTCTGGGGAGTGACGTCCATCGGTTGTTGTAAACACGACGCAAGAAAAAAGAAGAGTCAGCTTTGGAGTGTTTACACGATGCAGGAATTAGCCAACCAAATAAAGTTGGTCGAAGCAAGTTTGATCGAGTACATTGCGGATGGGTTCACGGAAGATGAAAATCAGCGTGCATTGCTAATGCGTCTCAAAATATTGCTATGTAAAAGAAAAAAGATTCGTTTGTTCGAGAGAGCTGCAAGCAAAAGGATCGAACCAACAAAGCATGTGTTCAAAAGAGGTGAAGACAATAAGAAGAAGCGCTTTTGTTACAATTGTGGTGACGCCGGGCACGAAGCACAAAAGAGTCCATCGAGCAAAAGTGGTCCGAGATGTTTTGAGTGTAACGGATTTGGAAACCGTGCAAAGGAATGCAAAACAAAGAGGCCAGCAATTCCAGCAACGCCAAACACGTTTGGTAACAAAGGAGCCTGTTTCAAGTGTGGTCTATGGGACACCAGGCAAAGAATTGTGACAATAACTTTGCTGTGCAGTTTACTGGTGTTAATCACAATTGGTAACAAAACAGAAATTACCAATGAAGAGCTCCAAGAGCATTGTGAAATGGAAGCAAAAGCAATGTAAAAGAAAAAGAAATTCTGCACAACTTTTAGAATAATAAAGTTCTAGAAATGATGCAATGATTTTCGAGGCCGTTTCTGTGTTGCGGTTATACGCTCTGTAAGTAGTTAAATGATTAAGAATGATGATGATTATTCATCATGAATATCTATA